>NC_053028.1:466716882-466743425 GCF_003073215.2 Triticum urartu
AATGCATATAAAACATCCAAAACAAATAATATAATAGCATGGAACAATCAAAAATTATAGATACGTTGGAGATGTATCAAGCATACCCAAACTTAATTCCTGCTCGTCCTCGAGTAGGTAAATGATAAAAATAGAATTTTTGATGTGGAATGCTACCTAACATATTTATCCATGTAATTTATTTATTGTGGCATGAATGTTCAGATCCTTAATATTCACAACAAACGTTTAATATGACATAATTGTAATACTACTTCAAGCATTCTAGCTCGGTACTTGTGTCTTCTAGAGTGACCTGGGCATGCAAGCTTATCCCTACAAAATCATATAGTCTAGCTATGCTGCATCTTCATCACACGAAATATTCAAAGCATGCACAACTCCGATGACAAGCCAAGCAATTGTTTCATACTTTTGATGTTCTCAAACTTTTTCAACTTTCACGCAATACATGAGCGTGATCCATGGACATAGCACTATAGGTGGAATAGAAGGTGGCTGTGGAGAAGACAAAAATAAGGAGACAGTCTCACATCAACTAGGCATATCAACGGGCTATGGAGATGCCCATCAATAGATATCAATGTGAGTGAGTAGGGATTTCCATGCAACAGATGCACTAGAGCTATAAGTTTATGAAAGCTCAAAAAGAAAACTAAGTGGGTGTGCATCCAACTCGCTTGCTCATGAAGACCTAGGGCAATTTGAGGAAGTCCACCATTGGAATATACAAGCCAAGTTCTATAATGAAAAATTCCCACTAGTATATGAAAGTGACATCATAGGAGACTCTCTATCATGAATACCATGGTGCTACTTTCAAGCACAAGTGTGGTCAAAGGATAGTAACATTGCCCGTTCTCTCTTTTTTCTCATTTTTTTATTAGGGCCTTATCTCATTTTTGGCCTCTTTTTTTTGTCCGGAGTCCCATCCTGACTTGTGGGAGAATCATAGTCTCCATCATCCTTTCCTCACATGGGACAATGCTCTAATAATGAAGATCATCACACTTCTATTTTCTTACAACTCAAGAATTACAACTCGATACTTAGAACAAAATATGACTCTATGTGAATGCCTACGGCGGTGTACTGGGATGTGGAATGACTCAGAAGTGACATGTATGAAAGAATAATGAAGGGTGGCTTTGCCACAAATACGATGTCAACTACACGATCATGCAAAGCAATATGACAATGATGAAGCGTGTCAAAATAAACGGAACGGTGGAAAGTTGCATGGCAATATATCTCGGAATGGCTATGGAAATGCCATAATAGGTAGGTATGGTGGATGTTTTGAGGAAGGTATATGGTGGGTTTATGGTACCGGCGAAAGTTGTGCGGCACTAGAGAGGCTAGCAACGGTGGAAGGGTGAGAGTGCGTATAATCCATGGACTCAACATTAGTCATAAAGAACTCACATACTTATTGCAAAAATCTATTAGTTATCGAAATGAAGTACTACGCGCATGATCCTAGGGGGGATAGATTAGTAGGAAAAGACTGTCGCTCGTCCCCGACCGCCACTCATAAGGAAGACAATCAATAAATAAATCATGCTCTGACTTCATCACATAATGGTTCACCATACGTGCATGCTACGGGAATCACAAACTTAAACACAAGTATTTCTCAAATTCACAATTACTCACTAGCATGAATCTAATATCACCATCTTTATATCTCAAAACAATCATAAGGAATCAAACTTCTCATAGTATTCAATGCACTTTATATGAATGTTTTTATTATATCCCTCTTGGATGCCTATCATATTAGGAATAAATTTATAACCAAAGAAAATTACCATGTTGTTTAAAGACACTCAAAATAATATAAGTGAAGCATGAGAGTTCATTAATTTCTATAAAATAAAACGACCGCCGTGCTCTAAAAAGATATAGGTGAAGCACTAGAGCAAAATTGCCTAGCTCAAAAGATATGAGCGAAGCACATATAGTATTCTAATAAATCATGATTCATGTGTGTGTCTCTCAAAAGGTGTGTACAGCAAGGATGATTGTGGCAAACTAAAAATCAAAGACCCTAATCATACAAGACGCTCCAAGCAAAACACATATCATGTGGTGAATAAAAATATAGCCTCAAGTAAAGTTACCGATAGACGAAGACGAAAGAGGGGATGACTTCGGGGGCATCCCCAAGCTTAGGCTCTTGGTTGTCCTTTAATATTACCTTGGGGTGCCTTGGGAATCCCCAAGCTTAGGCTCTTGCCACTCCTTATTCCATTTTCCATCAACTCCTTACCCAAAACTTGAAAAGTTCACAACACAAAACTCAACAGAAATCTCATAAGCTCCGTTAGTATAAGAAAATAAATTACCACTTTTGGTACTATTGTGAACTCATTCTTTATTTATAATTTTATATTGGTTAATATCTACCGTATTCCAACTTATACATGGTTCATATGCCCGATACTACCCATAGAATCATAAAAATAAGCAAACAACACATAGAAAACAGAATCTGTCAAAAACAAAACAGGCTGTAGCAATCTGGCTAGTTCGAATACATCTGTAACTCCAAAAATTCTGAAAAATTAGTACAACCTAAGAAATTTGTTTGTTAATCTTCTGCAAAAATAATCAGTATTTTATCACGCTTCTATTAAAAATGAGAATTGTTTTCCTGAGTGCAAAAGTTTCTGTTTTTCAGCAAGATCAAATCAACTATCACCGTAAGCTATCCCAAAGGTCTTACTTGGCACAAACACTAATTAAAACATAAAAACCATGTCTAACCAGAGGCTAGATGAATTATTTATTTCAAAAGAGAACCTAAAAAGCAAAAAAAAAATTGGGCTGCCTCCCAACAAGCACTATTGGTTAACGCCCTTAGCTAGGCATAAAACACGAATAGATCTAGGTATTGTCATCTTTGGTATGGAATCCATTAGTGGCTCTCATAATGGATTCATATGGAAATTTAATTTTTTTTCTAGGAAAGTGTTCCATGCCCTTCCTTGACAGAAATTGAAATCTAATGTTTCCTTTTTCATATCAATAATTGCACCAATCACTTTAAGGAAAGGTCTACCAAGAATAATAGGACATGTAGGATTGCAATCTATATCAAGAACAATGAAATCTATGGGCCCACAATTCATATTTGCAACAATAAGAACATCATTAATCCTTCCCATGGGTTTTTTAATAGTGGAATCCGTAAGATACGAATTTAAAGAAAAATCATCAAATTCACGGAAACCTAACACATCACATAAAGTTTTTAGAATCGTGGAAACACTAGCACCCAAATCACACAAAGCATGGTACTCATAATATTTTACCTTAATCTTAATAGTAGGTTCCCACTCATAATAAAGTTTTCTAGGGATAGAGACTTCCAATTCAAGCTTTTCTTCAAAAGAGTGCACAATAGCATCAACAACATTTTTAGTAAAAGCTTTGTTTTGATTATTAGACAGCACATGGACAACACATAAAACCATCCGCCCGCTTGTTTGCCTCAGTCGCAAGCAGAAAAGTACGCACGCCATTAACGAACTAGGGAGAGCATCGGTCATCGTACATCCATTGCCGGCTCATCTTCATTGCACAACACCGAAAATACCAAACTAATACAAGTTCATACATAAAGTTCATACACACTTATTATCATAAAACAACATACAAACTCTCTTGCTAAAGCATTTAAATGCAACAACAAATGCGATCAAGATTGCAACTAAGGCAACAATTGATCCAACAGCATAATGATACCAAGCCTCACTATCAATGGCATATTTTTTAATCTTTCTAATCTTCGAGCGCATTTGCTCCATCTTGATCTTGGGATCATCGACGACACCGGGAACATACAACTCCAGTTTCATCTTCTCTTCTTCAATTCTTTTCAAATTTTTTAAAATACTCGTTTTCTATTTTAACTAAATTTAACCTCTCGACAAGTGGGTCGGTTGGAATTTTCGGTTCACATACCTCCTAGATAAAAATATCTATGTCAACTTGATGGGCATAATTTTTCATAAACATGAAATGCAACAAATAGTTATAAAGAGAATATACCACATATAGATCATAAACCGGATGAGGGCCGACGGGGACGGATATCAAAACCATGCCACTATGTATAACAAACAATGTATGGGTAAGAAAATTATACAAGTAACTATATATCTAAATCAGACAAACATGATTTTTTTATAAAAAAAGATAAGAACAAGAGGCTCACCAAGGTGGTGCCGGCAACGGGACGGTGCGGGCGATCGACGGTGGTTAGGACGGGGACGGGAAGGGACTAAGTAAACCACACCTACATATGCAAACTAAGAGTTAATTTGAGCTCAAATTGCATATAAATCAAATAAACTACCACATATAATTACTTCCAAACTAAAACCCACAAATCACTATACTTATAGAGCATTGCAAGAGCTAATCTAGCAACGACAGATGAATGGACAAAGTTGCTGACCTTTGTGATCACTTGGATGGATGGGGGGCCTTCAAATCTTGACAAATTTTGGGCAAAATGAAGGATGAGCTCGAGCAAGAGGGGAAGAACAGACAGCTTGGGCTCGACGAAGGGTTTATATAGGGTCATCTTTAGTCCCGGTTGGTGATACAAACCAGGACTAAAGGTGAGCCTCTAGTACAGGTTCGTGCCACGAACCGGGACTAAAGGGGTGGTGGCAGGCTGGGCCCTCACCAACCCCTTTAGTCTCAGTTCGTGGCACGAACCGATACTATAGGTTCAACACGAACCGGGACTAATGATGCCTGCCTGCCTTGCCGTTGGAACCGGCACTAATGTGTGACCATTAGTGCCGGTTCATTTACAAACCGGGACTAATGTGTCACACGTAAAGTAGTTTTCTACTAGTGTAATATGCTACGTTCATAGTTTGGGTCTTGTCCATCACATTATTCTCCTAATGATGTGACCCCATTATCAAATGACAACTCATGTCCATGACTAGGAAACCATAGCCATCTTTGATCAACGAGCTAGTCCGGTAAAGGCTTACTAGGAACATGTTGTTGTCTATATATCCACATATGCATGCATTTGAGTTTCCGTCAATACAATTATAGAATGTAGTAAAGTATATTGATTAGCAAAAAATTATGAAGAGCAATATTATATTATTGTAAAATATTTCTCGAGACAGATCTATGTGTATCATCTTCATATTTCCATCTACATGTTTAACACAACATTAGTGGTCGGAGATTCAAATTTTGACTTTAATATTAGCCCAAAACACCGTTTATTTGACTAGTGGAGGTAGCATATACTCCCTCCATCTTGGTATACAAGGTCATTATCAAAATTACAATTTGCAGCTATGCGAGGTCACTAACACCAATCAAGATAAAATTGATGAGGTTTGCCTCGTGCTAGCAATCGAGGACATTAATACCCCATGCATGCATGCAGGGTGAAAAGGTTGGTTTGAATGCACCAAATTAATCCACCAACGAGCAGTGAGAGAGTTTGTCTTGTTGTGCGTTGGAGAGAAAAATACGCATTAATTAACACATCAAACGAAGTGAAAAGACTAATTTACAACATTGGCTTAACTGGTCATTAGTTTCTATTTTGGTACCTGTAATATGGGTTTGTGGTCTTCTATAAAAAATAGAGGGAGTATTTAACATTATGATTATTATATACTTTTTATTGTGGCATGAAGGGGATTAGTTTTGAGTCGAGGCTATTCTCACTCAAGAGCGTGACAGTGCTCCTGATATGACAAAAGTTATTGGGCAAAAGAGACTTGCCATCCATTAGTAACCACCAGAGATATCTTTGACATGGCCCAGCTGGTTAAGAGAGGACATATCAATGGGAAATTGCAAGCAATTTTTATCATGAAAGTAGCAATAGCACTGTCTCAGCTTCCTAGTACAACATCTTTACGGGAATACATATACATACGACAAATTAAGTGGTTCCCTCGAGCCCTACATGCATGTATATATATGATGGGTGTATGTTTTACTAAAACGGAAACAATTGTATGGGCATACACACGCTTGTGCATGAACTTTTTAATCGGCGTTCTTATATGCAAATCTAGTATCTTTTGAGTATTGGACAGTAGGAAGCTTACCATTTTTTAATCTTTTACTATGAAAAAGAAGAAGAAATATATAGGCATTTTGATCGGTCATGTGCAGATCAATCTTCATTTTCGTCGGCTACTAATAATTTACAGGACGAATGTTTTCAATATTATTCTTTTCCATATTATTGAGCTCTGTACGTACAGGCTATAACCAGCACTGTAAGTATGATACTAGCTAGTATATTGTTGATGACAAATAGATTTGGCATAAAATATTGATGACAAGCAGTATATATTAATTCAAACGCACTCCGCCTAACGGGGCACGTATATGCCAGCGCCTCCTCTTCAAAAAAATTAAGGGTCCTCATAGTGGCGAAGCTAGCAGCGAGTTACGCCTGGGCTGACATATTGAATGACAAATTCTCAGAATTTTCGTTACTTTGTAAAAAAGAATCACAAGGGATTTTGGTACTAAGCCTAGGGATATTAGCCCTAATTGCTCTAGGCTTATCTACGCCAGTGGATATCCTTTGCCTCTTGTCGGTGCCACAGTTGATCCACCTCGTCTTCGGTATCCTTAGGAAATGGATCATGGTTGGAGGACTCGTTTTATATGTTTCTTCGAGATTTGTCAAGGTTTGTGTCCTATTCGAAAAGATGAGACGGCGGCTGCTTCCTGAATATTGAATAAGGTTCTTCTCATCTAGCCCCCGTTTCTGTGATGTGTCTAGCATCGTCGGTGGGCACGTGAAGGTGTGTCTCCCGTGAATCTGTCTTTGATGGGTTTACTCGGATCTGGTCATCATTCATCTACACTCATGTGTCTTCAGATCGGATCCTTCTGATCTACATTACTCTTCGTCGTCGGCAATTGTTGTTCCGTTGCGCTGGTTCTATGAGGTCTTAGCACAACGACTTCCTGGCTATCTATTATAGCAAATTTTGTCAGGCTCTGACGAAGGACGGGCGATGACAGCTACACGCCTTTTGCTCATTTCAGTGCTTACAGTCGTTGCTAGGTGGTATGTAGATCTGTATGTATTTTTCTATTATTTTTTCTGATTATTGTTGTACATCTACGATTGAAGATTAATAGATCTGAAGTTTTATTAAAAAAAGCACTCATGAACCACGTACTAGCAATAGATATAAAAGGAATCATAATTCATGGATGTTATAATCTCTATTTTGCTCTCAATACAGAATACTGGCCGCTCTTCTCTCTCTAAAAAACATTTCTTCTCTGGCCATCTCTGTCAGGGGTGGGTGGAAAAAACTAACCCCACTAGAGTGACCAAAGCAAAGGGCTGCACCCAACAGCATGGAATGATGGCAATATCAATATCAACCTCCGATCGTTTCTCCCTCCTCCCCTCTCCTCTTCCTCCTCACCTCTCTCTCTCTCTCTCTCTCTCTCTCTACTTTGCAACCTCTATATAAATGGCCACCTTTCCTCCCACACCGCCGGATCACCCATTCTCTCTTAGCCTCCTCTCCTCCTCAGCTCCAAGCGCTAGCTCCAATCTATCTCCCTCTCTCTGCCCATTTATCAGCCTTTAACACACGAACTCAGTCTACCGGTCCCTGGAAGAACCACTTCACGCAGGCCGTCGTTTTGTCGATCGATCTAACAATGAGCATCTCGGTGAACGGTCAATCGTGCGTGCCGCCGGGCTTCCGTTTCCACCCAACGGAGGAAGAGCTCCTGAACTATTACCTCCGCAAGAAGGTCGCCTCCGAGGAGATCGACCTCGACGTGATCCGCGACGTTGATCTCAACAAGCTCGAGCCATGGGATATCCAAGGTACAACTATTATTTTCTTCTTCTCCCGCCATGGCGGCCTAGCTTGCACCTCCATTCATTCATATATAGTGGCTTAATTGCACGGTTCATGAAGCAAATAGTAGTTTGACAGTGCAAAGTGGCAAACTAGTACCTTCTGCCATTAAAAAACAAGCGAGCTCCATCTCAGTAAGAAATGCAACTATAATTTCTTGGATGGGTTGTTTTGTGCACACGTACCCGTGATGAACAAATCAAACTAAGAGAATTGTCTTGGTGCAATTTGGGTGTTTCAGAGAAATGTAAGATCGGCTCGGGTCCTCAGAACGACTGGTACTTCTTCAGCCACAAGGACAAGAAGTACCCGACGGGAACGCGGACGAACCGGGCGACGGCGGCCGGGTTCTGGAAGGCCACCGGCCGCGACAAGGCTATTTACAACGCCGTCAAACGCATCGGCATGCGCAAGACGCTCGTTTTCTACAAGGGCCGCGCTCCCCATGGCCAGAAGTCCGACTGGATCATGCACGAGTACCGCCTCGACGATCCTTCTTCCACAACGGACGCCGCCCCCACCGCCACCATGGTACGGATACAATCACCTAGCTCAATTGGGGAGCTAATGCACCGATCGCCATTAATTGTTTGCTGCCGTAACAATTATATGGAGGTGTGGTGGTGCAATGATAGGAGTACGAGCGTCCTAGCTTAGCACCTTGACAGCATCCAGCCTTTCCTTCCCCCCTCTCTCTCTATGCCTAGTCTCTCACTGCACTAATGATTAAACTTTTTCCATGTGCTTCATGTGCCCCAAAAGGTAATAATAATTAACACCTGCCAGCCTTTGTCTTTGGATGCCGCCGTGCGTCATGCTCAGGTTGTCAGTGCCTCCACATCGTCGGACGCCGGCCAGGAGGACGGCTGGGTGGTGTGCAGAGTGTTCAAGAAGAAGCACCACCACAAGGATGCGGGGGCCGGAAACGGCAAGCGCGGCGGCGGGGGACGAGATGATGGGGGCAAGGCGGCACGCTCCTCCTCGCCGCTCTACTCCAGCGACGATGCACTTGACCAGATCCTGCACTACATGGGTCGCTCGTGCAAGCAGGAGCACGAGCTTTCGTCGCCGCGCCCGAGAACGGCCACGTCGCGGTATCTGCGGCCCCTCGAGACGGTTCTCGGTGGCCACGGTTTCATGAAGCTGCCACCGCTGGAGAGCCCCTCGGCGGCGGCCACGGCGCGGAATTCGACTACGACGCCGCTCGCGCCGAAAGGAGACGGAAATGTCGAGCGCGAGGTGGCGCACGCCGAGGACCTGCACCAACCCCACCGCGATGGCGGGATCACGGACTGGGCTATGATGGACCGGCTCGTCGCGTCCCACCTCAATGGCCAGCACGACGCGTCCACAGACCAGCTCTGCTTCGACGGCACCGCCGGCCATGCAGGCGGCAACGACGCCCTCGACGACACGGCCGTCAACGGGCTTGCCTTCTACTCCGCCGCGGCCACGAGGCTTCTCGGAGGGGCCGCCGCCGGTAGCAGCGACGACGACCTGTGGAGCTTCGCCCGATCTGCGGCGTCGTCGGAGCGGCTGAGCCATGTGTCACCGTAACAACTGTAGCTGCTATTGCCATGGCCAATGGAGGGCTGAAGACACGAAAGGTGGCGAGGCAGGACAGCAGCTGCCCTAGTACAGTAAAAAGACTACAACGAGAAAAGGGAGAAAATAATAATAAAGGAGAGCGAGATCAACAGAGAGAGACAGAGATCTCAAAGGTGATTAGATTGATGTGTGGAGAGAAAACTAAGTGAAAGAAAAGGGGATTAAAGCGGGCAGTAAGTTGGAGTATCACTGTCACCGCTGATCGCACCCGTCTCTTATTGTTTAATTAACCCTTTTAAGTACTATGTTATTAGCATATGGTTACTTATAATTAAGATCGACCGGTGATATATAAATTAATTCGTAATTACATAGTTTGTTGTGGTGTGTGCAAGGTGCGCAATTCATTTTTTTCCTAGGATAAAGCAGTAACTTCTCTTCAAATTGTTGCCTGGAAATAAAGCTGAAAGATGGCCAAACTTTCTCATAGAATAGTAATCGGGGTGGAGACTACCGATTTAGCTTCATACTTTTTGCCATACAATTTGTTTAACTGGATTTAGTAATGCAGTTGATTAGTTAGGTGATTAATAGAATAATCGACCATGCATTATGGGTGTGATGACCATGGAGGCAGGGGCGAGAGATGCTGGACGCAGATCGTTATCTCGCTTGTCGTGACAGGAGAAAAAGGCAAGTGAATTTAATTTTAAAGTCGAAAAAAGAGAGGCATAGATCGATGGATGGATCGATCGGGCTATAGTAGTAGCTGCGCTGCCTGTCCCCAGCGCACGTACCGTGGTGCAATGTCGATCGTAGTGCCCTTTTGGTCCCCCAATAATTCCCCTCTCTCTTCACCTCCTCTGCCTAGCTACTCTCACTCATGAGTCACTGATCTCCGTTCTGGAGAGAGAAAACATCAAGCAACATAAAAGCTGGACATGGAAACAAACATGCTACATCATGGACACAGAAAAGGGCTAAGGTCGATCTAGAGAGAGAAAGATCTCTGGTGAGAGGGAGAGAGATCTTTAGATAGGGAGGGTGGCAACTGGCAAGTGGGTGTTTGTCGGACATGCATGGAGAGAGTAGTGCCCAGGGGGAGAGTAGCCAGTGCGATATGATACGCCTACGCAACTACGCACTCCAGACACGAGACATGCACAAGTCAACAGAGGGCGGCAACTGGCTAGCTCTACTATCTGAATCATGCACGTAGACGTAAAATACGTCGTACTGGCCATGCAACTTATCCCATGGAGGCATCATATCGGGCATTATTCTACCTGCCCGCCGAGTGGCCGACGACCGGCGGGGTACCGATACCCCCAGTGTTTATTTTTGTGTGGTCGTGGCCGGGGTCGGAGCTAAAAGGGGAATTGAATTGAATTAAGTTGGAGTGCCACAAAAAGGGTGGAAAGGGACGTGTCAGTCCAGACCCCGGCCCGAACCAGCTGCTTACCGCGCTACAGTGGTGTGCTCCACAGCCTCCACTACCACCGCCGAGAGGGGAAAACACCGTCCGTCCCCACGTGGGGAACGAGGACACGCGCGTACCAGCTTTCCCCGGGATCTATAGCTCGTTCCGTTGTGCGACAAGATTAACGCTCAAACTATGCACCGCCGAAACCACGTCCTGCCGCGTTAGAATTTACATTCTGTTTTACGGGAAAACAGTAGATCTTCTGCTACGTACGGTTACAAATTTTGTGAGTTTGCGTTTGTACATACTCGGTCGTCTTCTCTCGCCCGCCCATGCCCATCCATACCTTTTCTTTTTACCTAGCAGCAAAAGAAAAACTCCCCTCAGACGCTGCCCTCACACGCAGCACCGCTCCCTCGCAGCAACAATGTTGCCCCTGCTACATCTGCATGAAGTTGAAGATGCCAGGATCATACCGAGTCAACACAGTCAGCGGCAACCCTACACACGCCCTTCGGGAAATGGCCGTGAACCTAGAGCAGACCGAGGACCACACGGGTAGGAAGTCGTGGACCTGGGTGAAGGCCCACGATCGAGTCGACGCACTCCCGAGAAGGTAGTCGTCGTCCCGGAGAAGGGTCGCGCACCCACGAACGGAATCGACGAATCCCGGGAATGCAGGTCAGCCCACAGTCCAACGTCTCGTCCAACGTCTCGGACAGTGGCTCATCTGTTAGTGATTCGTTAATTAATTCTTGATTAATTAATTCGTTTCTGAGTGGCAAAAATAAGCTCTGGCTTGGCTCATTCCCGCAATGGCGAGGCGAGGTGGGCGGCGGAGGAGGAGTGCGCATGTACCACTCCTCTTTCCAAGCTCCCAATGGCAAGTGGTAGAGCAACCCTTATAAAGAGGTCTCAACTCTCCTCAACTAGTAAGGTGGGACTAAACTTTCCACCACCTGCCATACTATACATGGGCCTCAAGATTAACCAGGAATCATTGTTCATATGGGCCTAAAGCCCATCTATGATTCAATGATCCCCCACTAGATCTCGAGGCACATCAGTTTGTCAACTGTTCCAAACAATGTTTGATATATCAGAAATTTCAGTGGAGACTGTTAAGTTGAACTTCCACTTAGAGCAACAGAATTAGACTTCTTTGCAACCAAACAATGGACTATGCCTTGAATTGTCAGTTTGGCGTGCAGAAGTTTTGCCTATTGTCAGCTGATATGTGGCTGCCGAAGGCTAAACCCCACGGGTGGAGCTTATTAGTCATACTCCGTACCTTCTCATGAGCTTCCTAGAGATTACCCAATCTCATAGACTGTGACCAGCAGTCAGGCTCACATAAGTGTGTTCCTCCAAAGACTGCTCTGTAGGTTAGCATCTTGCTTACACAAGCTTTGGAACACATTAAGACAAAAGTCAGGCTGGCTTATAGAATTGAGAGTATTATGTGTCGCCAACGGAGTGGGTTAATTGAGGATACTCTCCTCAGTTGGCCGCTGGATTGTTTTTCCAGGTCCTAATTCACAGGATCTCCGATCACATAAGTTGGGTTACCCCCATGGCAACTTACATGGGTCTCATACCCATCTCACTCGATGCATTTTCTATCACAATCCGTGATAGCCCTTTCGTAAAAGGGTCTGCCAGATTTTTAGCAGTCTGAATATAATCCAACGCTATCACTCCGGAGTTTCTTGATTTTCTGACAGATTTCAATCTTCTTCTTATGTGCTTAGTGGATTTTATGTTGTCCTTTGAACTCTTAGCTTTGGCAATCACCGTTTAATTGTCACAGTTCATAAGGACAGCCGACACTGGTTTATCAACCACCGCCAAATCCATCAAAAGCTCTCGATGCCATTCTGCTTCGACGCATGATGTGTCTAATGTTGTGAGTTGTACTTTCATAGTCGATCTAGTTAAGATCATCTGCTTGCAAGACTTCCAGGAAACAGCACCACCACCAAGTGTGAAGACATGTCCACTTGTGGCTTTCATCTCATTAGCATCAGATATCCAATTCGAATCACTATACCCCTCAAGTACCGTCGGGTACCCAGAGTAATGAATTCCATAGTTCGCATTATGTTGCAAATAACGCATCACTCGCTCAACAGCATGCCAATGCACATCTCCCGAGTTGGAAACAAACTGGCTCAGTTTGCACACAACAAATGAGATGTTACAACGAGTAGCACATGCTAGGTACATCAGTGAACCAACCACTTGAGAATATCTCAATTGATCTATAGCCGTGCCTTCGAACTTCCGAATCCGCATGCTAGGATCATATGGTGTTGCGGAAGGTTTGCAGTCCGAATATCCAAACCGGCTCAAAATCTTCTCAACATAGTGGGATTGCAAAAGTGTAATTCCACCCTCAGAATTTCTCAATAGCTTGATGTTCAAGATAACATCAGCCACGCCCAGGTCTTTCATCTCAAAGTTATGAGAGACAAAAGTCTTGACCTCCTCAATGACTTTCACTAATAGAAAACAGGGCTTTGGTTCGGGCAGGGCAAGCCCATTAGTCCCGGTTCAGTCACGAACCGGGACCTATGGGGGCAAGCCCATTAGTCTCGGTTTGCAACTTTTATTATTGCTTGTTATTATATAGTACGATGGTTTTGGTATCCGCCCCCATCAGCGCTCGTCCTGTCTATGATTCAGATGTGGTATATATTATCTTTTTATAACTATTTGCTTCATTTATTGTTTTGACAATTATGCCGACCAATGTGACATAGATTTTATTTATGTAGGAGGTAGTTGAACCGGAAATTCCAACCGACCCAATTGTCGAGAGGTTAAATTTAGTTGAAGAAGAAAACACTTACTTGAAGGAAAAAATAAAAAAAATTGAGGAGGAGAACATGATGTTGGAGTTGCATGTTGGGGATGTCATCGATGATCACAAGATCAAGATGGATGCAATGCGGTTGAAGATTAGAAAGATTAGAAAATATGCCATTCATACCGAGGCTTGGTATCATTATGCCGTTGGATCAATTATTACCTTGGATGTGATTATGATCGCATTTGTTGTTGCATTGAAAGGTTTTACATAGTTTCAATGTATGGTTTAACTACATGCTCTGGAGAGCTATATGTTGTTCAATGAGAACAATGTATGTACTTTGTTTTTAATGTGATGATGAACTTCTATTAGATTGGTCACTTATCTATTCATGAGAGCTATATGAACTAAGTTTATGATGTGGCTTTGAATGGTGCATTTTGAACACAGAAAAACTATGGAGTTCAAACAAGTTAAAAAAATGAAATCCCTTTGTAACAGACGAGTTTCCGTATGAAACCCTCATACTTCGAAAGAGATTGTTCGTTTTGTACACGAGGTGAATCCAGTTTTTGCCGCAACCCTCTCTACTTTCTTGCACATGCTATGTGGGTGAAATGATGATACCATGCAAACTTTCAACCTTTTCAGAGTTCATTTGAAATGCTTTTCAATTTCAGGGTCTTATAGCTCAAAATAATCAGTAAATGCATGAGAAATAACAAATGAAGTCAGAAAGGGTTGAAAATTGACGATGTGACTTTGAATGGTGCATTTTGAACACAGCAAAACTATGGAGTTCAAACAAGTTAAAAAATGAAATCCCTTTGTAACAGACGAGTTTCCGTATGAAACCCTCATACTTCGAAAGATATTGTCCGTTTTGTACACGAAGTGCATCCAGTTTTTGCCGTAACCCTCTCTAGTTTCTTGCACATGCTATGTGGTTGAAATGATGATACCATGCAAACTTTTAACCTTTTCAGAGTTCATTTGAAATGCTTTTCAATTTCAGGGTCTTATAGCTCAAAATAATCAATAAATGCATGAAAAATAAAAAATGAAGTTAGAAAGGTTTGAAAATTGATGATGTGGCTTTGAATGGTGCATTTTGAACACAGAAACACTAAAGAGTTCAAACAAGTTAAAAAATCAAATCCCTTTGTAACAGACGAGTTTCAGTATGAAACCCTCATAATTCGAAAGAGATTGTCGTTTTGTACACGAAGTGCATCCAGTTTTTGCCGTAACCCTCTCTACTTTCTTGCACATGCTATGTGGGTGAAATGATGATACCATGCAAACTTTCAATCTTTTCAGAGTTCATTTGAAATGCTATTCAATTTCAGGGTCTTATAGCTCAAAATAATCAGTAAATGCCTGAAAAATAACAAATGAAGTCAGAAAGGGTTGAAAATTGATGATGTGGCTTTGAATGGTGCATTTTGAACACAGAAAAACTATGGAGTTCAAACAAGTTAAAAAAATGAAATCCCTTTGTAACAGACGAGTTTCCGTATGAAACCCTCATGCTTCGAAAGAGATTATCCGTTTTGTACACAAAGTGCATCCAGTTTTTGACGTAACCCTTTCTACTTTCTTGCACATGCTATGTGGGTGAAATGATGATACCATGCCAACTTTCAACCTTTTCAGAGTTCATTTGAAATGGTTTTCAATTTCAGGGTCTTATAGCTCAAAATAATCAGTAAATGCATGAAAAATAACAAATGAAGTCAGAAAGGGTTGAAAATTGACGATGTGGCTTTGAATGGTGCATTTTGAACACAGCAAAACTATGGAGTTCAAACAAGTTAAAAAATGAAATCCCTTTGTAACAGACGAGTTTCCGTATGAAACCCTCATACTTCGAAAGAGATTGTCCGTTTTGTACACGAAGTGCATCCAGTTTTTGTCGTAACCCTCTCTAGTTTCTTGCACATGCTATATGGGTGAAATGATGATACCATGCAAACTTTTAACCTTTTTAGAGTTTATTTGAAATGCTTTTCACTTTCAGGGTCTTATAGCTCAAAATAATCAGTAAATGCATGAAAAATAACAAATGAAGTTAGAAAGGGTTGAAAATTGACGATGTGGCTTTGAATGGTGCATTTTGAACACAAAAAACTATGTAGTTCAAACAAGTTAAAAAAATGAAATCCCTTTGTAACAGACGAGTTTCCGTATGAAACCCTCATGCTTCGAAAGAGAT
The DNA here is from genome assembly GCF_003073215.2 of Triticum urartu. Taxonomy (NCBI): domain Eukaryota; kingdom Viridiplantae; phylum Streptophyta; class Magnoliopsida; order Poales; family Poaceae; genus Triticum; species Triticum urartu. Next base: position 466,732,785 of record NC_053028.1, read on the forward strand.
TATCCGTTTTGTACACGAAGTGCATCCAATTTTTGGCGTAACCCTTTCTACTTTCTTGCACATGCTATGTGGGTGAAATGCTGATACCATGCCAACTTTCAACCTTTTCAGAGTTCATTTGAAATGCTTTTCAATTTCAGGGTCTTATAGCTCAAAATAATCAGTAAATGCATGAAAAATAACAAATGAAGTCAGAAAGGGTTGAAAATTGATGATGTGGGTTTGAATGGTGTATTTTGAACAGAGAAAAACTATGTTGTTCAAACAAGTTAAAAAATGAAATCCCTTTGTAACAGACGAGTTTCCGTATGAAACCCCCATACTTCGAAAGAGATTGTCCGTTTTGTACACGAAGTGCATCCAGTTTTTGCCGTAACCCCCTCCAATTTCTTGCACATGTTATGTGGGTGTGATGTCTACTACACAACCTTGTTATTGTAGACGTTGTTGGGACTCCAAGTCCAGAGGTTTGTAGGATAGTAGCAAATTTCCCTCAAGTGGATGACCTAAGGTTTATCAATCCGTAGGAGGCGTAGGATGAAGATGGTCTCTCTCAAGCAACCCTGCAACCAAATAACAAAGAGTCTCTTGTGTCCCCAACACACCCAATACAATGGTAAATTGTATAGGTGCACTAGTTCGGCGAAGAGATGGTGATACAAGTGGTATATGGATAGTAGATAAAGGTATCTGAAAATATAAAAACAACAAGGTAACTAATGATAAAAGTGAGCGTAAATGGTATTGCAATGCATTGAAACAAGGCCTAGGGTTCATACTTTCGCTAGTGCAAGTCCCCTCAACAATAATAACATAATTGGATCACATAACTATCCCTCAACATGCAACAAAGAGTCACTCCAAAGTCACTAATAGCGGAGAACAAACGAAGAGATTATGGTAGGGTACGAAACCACCTCAAAGTTATTCTTTCCAATCAATCCGTTGGGCTATTCCTATAAGTGTCACAAACAGCCCTAGAGTTTGTACTAGAATAACACCTTAAGACACAAATCAACAAAAACCCTAATGTCACCTAGATACTCCAATGTCACCTCAAGTATCCGTGGGTATGATTATACGATATGCATCACACAATCTCATATTCATCTATTCAACCAACACATAGAACCTCAAAGAGTGCCCCAAAGTTCTACCGGAGAATCACGACGAAAACGTGTGCCAACCCCTATGCATAGGTTCATGGGCGGAACCCGCAAGTTGATCAGCAAATCATACATCAAGTGAATCACGTGGTATCCCATTATCACCACAGATACGCACGGCAAGACATACATCAAGTGTTCTCAAATCTTTAAAGACTCAATCCGATAAGATAACTCCGAAGGGGAAACTCAATTCATTACAAGAGAGAAGAGGGGGGAGAAAAAATCATAGGATCCAACTATAATAGCAAAGCTCGCGATACATCAAGATTGTACCACCTCAAGAACACAAGAGAGAGAGAGATCAAACACATAGCTACTGGTACATACCCTCAGCCCCGAGGGAGAACTACTCCCTCCTCGTCATGGAGAGCACCGGGATGATGAAGATGGCCACCGGAGAGGGATTGCCCCCTCCGGCAGGGTGCCGGAACGGGTCTAGATTGGTTTTCGGTGGCTACGGAGGCTTCTGGCGGCGGAACACCCGATCTATTGTCTGTTCTAGAAGTTTTAGGGCATGTGAGTATACATGGGTGCAGGAAGTACGTCGGTGGAGCTTCGGGGGCCCCACGAGGCAGGGGGCGCGCCGTAGGGGGGGGGCGCCCCCACCCTTGTGAGCACCTCCCTTGGCTCCTGACGTGGGGTCCAAGTCCATCCGGTAGCTTTCCTTCCAAAAATAACTTCTCCAGTTGATTTCGTTCCGTTTCGACTCCGTTTGATATTCCTTTTCTTCGAAACACTAAAATAGGCAAAAAAACGGCAATTCTGGGCTGGGCCTCCGGTTAATAGGTTAGTCCCAAAAATAATATAAAAGTGGATAATAAAGCCCAATATTTCCCAAAACAGTAGATAACAGAGCATGGAGCAATCAAAAATTATAGATACGTTGGAGACGTATCAGGGCAAAATGATGATACCATGCAAACTTTCAACATTTTCAGAGTTCATGTGAAATGCTTTTCAATTTCAGGGTCTTATAGCTCAAAATAATCAGTAAATGCATGAAAAATAACAAATGAAGTCAGCAAGGGTTGAAAATTGATGATGTGGCTTTGAATGGTTCATTTTGAACAAAGAAAAACTATGGAGTTCAAACAAGTTAAAAAATGAAATCCCTTTGTAACAGACGAGTTTCCGTATGAAACCCTCATACTTCGAAAGAGATTGTCCGTTTTGTACACGAAGTGCATCCAGTTTTTGCCGTAACCCTCTCTAGTTTCTTGCACATGCTATGTGGGTGAAATGATGCTACCATGCGAACTTTCAACCTTTTCGGAGTTCATTTGAAATGCTTTTCAATTTCAGGGTCTTATAGCTCAAAATAATCGGGAAATGCATGAAAAATAACAAATGAAGTCAGAAAGGGTTGAAAATTTATGATGTGGCTTTGAATGGTGCATTTTGAACACAGAAAAACTATGGAGTTCAAACAAGTTAAAAACCGAAATCCCTTTGTAACAGACGAGTTTCCGTATGAAACCCTCATACTTTGAAAGAGATTGTCCGTTGTGTACACGAAGTGCATCCAGTTTTTACCATAACCCTCTCTACTTTCTTGCACATGCTGTGTGGGTGAACTGATGATACCATGCAAACTTTCAACCTTTTCAGAGTTCATTTGAAATTCTTTTGAATTTCAGGGTCTTATAGCTCAAAATAATCAGTAAATGCATGAAAAATAACCAATGAAGTCAGAAAGGGTTGAAAATTGATGATGTGGCTTTGAAAGGTGCATTTTGAACACAGAAAAACTATGGAGTTCAAACACGTTAAAAAATGAAATCCCTTTGTAATAGACGAGTTTCCGTATGAAACCCTCATACTTCGAAAGAGATTGTCCGTTTTGTACATGAAGTGCATCCAGTTTTTGCCGTAACCCTCTCTAGTTTCTTGCACATGCTATGTGGGTGAAATGATGATACCATGCAAGCTTTCAACATTTTCAGAGATCATTTGAAATGCTTTTCAATTCCAGGGTTTTATAGCTCAAAATAATCAGTAAATGCATGAAAAATAACAAATGAAGTTAGAAAGGGTTGAAAATTGATGATGTGGCTTTGAAAGATGCATTTTGAACACAGAAAAACTATCGAGTTCAAACAAGTTAAAAAAATGAAATCCCTTTGTAACAGACGAGTTTCCGTATGAAACCCTCATACTTCGAAAGAGATTGTCCGTTTTGTACCTGAAGTGCATCCAGTTTTTGCCGTTACCCTCTCTAATTTCTTGCACACGCTATTTTGAGTGAAATGATGAAACCATGCCAACTTTCAACCTTTTCAGAGTTAATGTGAAATGCTTTTCAATATCAGGGTCTTATAGCTCAAAATAATCAGTAAATGCATGAAAAAAACAAATGAAGTCAGAAAGGGTTCAAAATTGATGATGTGGCTTTGAAAGGTGCATTTTGAACACAGAAAAACTATGGAGTTCAAACAAGTCAAAAAAATGAAATCCCTTTGTAACAGACGAGTTTCCGTATGAAACCCTCATACTTCGAAAGAGATTGTCCGTTTTGTACACGAAGTGCATCCAGTGTTTGTCGTAACCCTCTCTAATTTCTTGCACATGCTATGTGGGTGAAATGATGATACCATGCCAACTTTCAACCTTTTCAGAGTTAATGTGAAATGCCTTTCAATTCCAGGGTCTTATAGCTCAAAATAATCAGTAAATGCATGAAAAAAATAACAAATGAAGTCAGAAAGGGTTGAAAATTGATGATGTGGCTTTGAATGGTGCATTTTGAAAACAGAAAAACTATGTTGTTCAAACAAGTAAAAAAACTGGAATCCCTTTGTAACAGACGAGTTTCCGTATGAAACCCTCACACTTCGAAAGAGATTGCCCGTTTTGTACACGAAGTGCATCCAGTTTTTGTCGTAACCCTCTCTGTTTCTTGCACATGCTATGTGGGTGAAATGATGATACCATGCAAATTTTTAACCTTTTCAGAGTTCATTTGAAATGCTTTTCAATTTCAGGGTCTTATAGCTCAAAATAATGAGTAAATGCATGAAAAATAACAAATGAAGTCAGAAAGGGTTGAAAATTGATGATGTGGCTTTGAAAGGTGCATTTTGAACACAGAAAAACTATGGAGTTCAAACAAGTTAAAAAATGAAATCCCTTTGTAACAGACAAGTTTCCGTATGAAACCCTCAAACTTCGAAAGAGATTGTCCGTTTTGTAGACGAAGTGCATCCAGTTTTTGCCGTAACCCTCTCTAATTTTTTGCACATGCTATGTGGGTGAAATGATGATACCTTGTCAACTTTCAACCTTTTCAGAGTTAATTTGAAATGCTTTTAAATTTCAGGGTCTTATAGCTCAAAATAGTCAGTAAATGCATGAAAAAAATAACAAATGAAGTCAGAAAGGGTTGAAAATTGATGATCTGGCTTTGAATGGTGCATTTTGAACACAGAAAAACTATGGAGTTCAAACAAGTTAAAAAAAAATGAAATCCCTTTGTAACATACGAGTTTCCGTATGAAAACCCACATACTTCGAAAGGGATTGTACGTTTTGTACACGAAGTGCATCCAGTTTTTGCCGTAACCCTCTCTACTTTCTTGCACATCCTATGTGGGTGAAATTATGATACCGTGCCAACTTTCAACCTTTTCAGAGTTCACCTGAAATGTTTTTCAATTTCAGGGTCTTATAGCTCAAAATATTCAGTAAATGCATGAAAAATAACAAATGAAATCAGAAAGGGTTGAGAATTGATGATGTGGCTTTGAAAGGTGCATTTTCAACACCGAAAAACTATGGACTTCAAACCAGTTAAAAAAATGAAATCCATTTGTAACAGACGAGTTTCGGTATGAAACCCTCATACTTCGAAAGAGATTGTCCGTTTTGTACACGAAGTGCATCCAGTTTTTGCTGTAACCCTCTCTAATTTCTTGCACATGCTATGTGGGTGAACTGATGATACCATGCAAACTTTAAACCTTTTCCGAGTTAATTTGAAATGCTTTTCAGTTTCACGGTCTTATAGATCAAAATAATTGGTAAATGTATGAAAAATAACAAATGAAGTCAGAAAGTGTTGAAAATTGATGATGTGGATTTGAATGGTGCATTTTGAACACAGAAAAACTATGGAGTTCAAACAAGTTAAAAAATGAAATACCTTTGTAAGAGACGAGTTTCCGTATGAAACCCTCATACTTCGAAAGAGATTGACCGTTTTGTACACGAAGTGCATCCAGTTTTTGCCGTAACCCTCTCTATTTTCTCGCACATGCTATGTGGGTGAAATGATGATACCATGCAAACTTTCAACCTTTTCAGAGTTCATTTGAAATGCTTTTCAATTTCAGGGTCTTATAGCTTAAAATAATCAGTATATACATGAAAAATAACAAATGAAGTCAGAAAGGGTTGAAAATTGATGGTGTGGCTTTGAACGGTGCATTTTGAACACATAAAAACTATGGAGTTCAAACAAGTAAAAAAATGAAATACCTTTGTAACAGACGAGTTTCCGTATAAAACCCTCATACTTCGAAAGAGATTGTCCGTTTTGTACACGGAGTGCATCCAGTTTTTGCCGTAACCCTCTCTATTTTCTCGCACATGCTATGTGGGTGAAATGATGATACCATGCAAACTTTCAGCCTTTTCAGAGTTCATTTGAAATGCTTTTCAATTTCAGGGTCTTATAAATTAAAATAATCAGTATATGCATGAAAAATAACAAATGAAGTCAAAAAGGGTTGAAAATTAATAATGTGGCTTTGAATGGTGCATTTTGAACACAGAAAAACTATGGAGTTCAAACAAGTTAAAAAATGAAATCCCTTTGTAACAGACGAGTTTCCGTATGAAAACCCTCATACTTCGAAAGAGATTGTTTGTTTTGTACACGAAGTGCATCCAGTTTTTGCCGTAACCCTCTCTACTTTCTTGCACATGCTACGTGGGTGAAATGATGATACCATGCCAACTTTCAACCTTTTAAGAGTTCATTTGAAATAGTTTTCAATTTCAGGGTCTTATAGCTCAAAATAATCAGTAAATGCATGAAAAATAACAAATGAAGTTAGAAAGGGTTGAAAATTGATGATGTGGCTTTGAATGGTGCATTTTGAACATAGAAAAAGTATGGAGTTCAAACAAGTTAAAAAAAATGAAATCCCTTTGTAACAGACGAGTTTCCGTATGAAACCCTCATACTTCGAAAGAGATTGTCCGTTTTGTAAACGAAGTGGATCCAGTTTTTGCTGTAACCCTAACTACTTTCTTGCACATGCTATGTGGGTGAAAGGATGATACCATGCCAACTTTCGACCTTTTCAGAGTTCATTTGAAATGTTTTTCAATTTCAGGGTCTTATAGATCAAAATAATCAGTATATGCATGAATAATAACAAAAGAAGTCATAAAGGGTTGAAAATTGATGATGTCGGTTTGAATGGTGCATTTCAAGCACAGAATAACTACGGAGTTCAAATAAGTTAAAAAATGAAATCCCTTTGTAACGGACGAGTTTCCGTATGAAACAATCATACTTCGAAAGAGATTGTCCGTTTTATACACGAAGTGCATCCAGTTTTTGCCGTAACCCTCTCTAATTTCTTGCACATGCTATGTGGGTGAAATGATGATACCATGCCAACTTTCAACCTTTTCAGAGTTCATATGAAATGCTTTTCAATTTCAGGGTCTTATAGCTCAAAATAATCAGTAAATGCATGAAATATAGCAAATGAAATCAGAAAGGGTTGAGAATTGATGATGTGGCTTTGAAAGGTGCATTTTGAACACAGAAAAACTATGGAGTTCAAACAAGTTAAAAAAATGAAATTCCTTTGTAACAGACGAGTTTCTGTATGAAACTGCCACATTTCGAAAGAGATTGTCCGTTTTGTACACGAAGTGCATCCAGTTTTTGCTGTAACCCTCTCTAGTTTCTTGCACATGCTATGTGGGTGAAATGATTATACCATGCCAACTTTCAACCTTTTCAGAGTTCATTTGAAATGCTTTTCAATTTCAGGGTCTTATAGGTCAAAGTAATCCGTAAATGCATGAAAAATAACAAATGAAGTCAGAAAGGGTTGAAAATTGGTGATGTGGTTTTGAATGGTGCATTTTGAACACAGAAAAATTATGTTGTTCAAACAAGTAAAAAAACTGGAATCCCTTTGTAACAGACGAGTTTCCGTATGAAACCCTCACACTTCGAAAGAGATTGCCCGTTTTGTACACGAAGTGCATCCATTTTTTGCCGTAACCCCCTCTTTCTTGCACATGCTATGTGGGTGAAATGATGATACCATGCAACTTTTCAACCTTTTCAGAGTTAATTTGAAATGCTTTTCAATTTCAGGGTGTTATAGCTCAAAATAATTAGTAAATGCATCAAAAATAACAAATGAAGTCAGAAAAGGTTGAAAATTGATGATGTGGCTTTGAAAGGTGCATTTTGAACACAGAAAAACTATGGAGTTCAAAAAAGTTAAAAAATGAAATCCCTTTGTAACAGACGAGTTTTCGTATGAAACCATCATACTTCGAAAGAGATTGTCCGTTTTGTAGACGAAGTGCATCCAGTTTTTGACGTAACCCTCTCTAATTTTTTGCACATGCTATGTGGGTGAAATGATGATACCTTGCCAACTTTAAACCTTTTCAGAGTTAATTTGAAATGCTTTTAAATAGCAGGGTCTTATAGCTCAAAATAGTCAGTAAATGCATGAAAAAAATAACAAATGAAGTCAGAAAGGGTTGAAAATTGATGATGTGGCTTTGAATGGTGCATTTTGAACACAGAAAAACTAAGGAGTTCAAACAAGTTAAAAAAAATGAAATCCCTTTGTAACAGACGAGTTTCCGTATGAAAACCCTCATACTTCGAAAGAGATTATCTGTTTTGTACACGAAGTGCATCCAGTTTTTACCGTAACCCTCTCTACTTTCTTGCACATGCTATATGGGTGAAATGATGATACCATGCCAACTTTCAACCTTTTCAGAGTTCATCTGAAATGTTTTTCAATTTTAGGGTCTTATAGCTCAAAATAATCAGTAAATGCATGAAAAATAACAAATGAAATCAGAAAGGGTTGAGAATTGATGATGTGGCTTTGAAAGGTGCATTTTGAACACGGAAAAACTACGGAGTTCAAATAAGTTAAAAAAATGAAATCCCTTTGTAACAGACGAGTTTCCGTATGAAACCCTCATACTTCGAAGGAGATTGTCCGTTTTGTACACGAAGTGCATCCAGTTTTTGCCGTAACCCAAACTACTTTCTTGCACATGCTATGTGGGTGAAAGGATGATACCATGCCAACTTTCGACCTTTTCAGAGTTCATTTGAAATGCTTTTTAATTTGAGGATCTTATAGCACAAAATAATCAGTATATTCATGAAAAATAACAAAAGAAGTCATAAAGGGTTGAAAATTGATGATGTTGGTTTGAATGGTGCATTTCAAACACAGAATAACTACTGGGTTCAAATAAGTTAAAAAAATGAAATCCCTTTGTAACAGACGAGTTTCCGTATGAATCCCTCATATTTCGAAAGAGATTATCCGTTTTGTACACGAATTGCATCCTGTTTTTTGCTGTAACCGTATCTAATTTCTTGCACATGCTATGTGGGTGAAATGATGATACCATGCCAACTTTCAACCTTTTCAGAGTTCATTTGAAATGCTTTTCAATTTTTCAGGTTCTTATAGCTCAAAATAATCAGTAAATGCATGAAAAATAACAAAGGAAGTCAGAAAGGGTTGAAAATTGATGATGTGGCTTTAAATGGTGCATTTCAAACACAGAATAACTACGGAGTTCAAACAATTTTAAAAAATGAAATACCTTTGTAACAGACGAGTTTCCGTATGAAACCCTCATACTTCGAAAGAGATTGTCCGTTTTGTACACGAAGTGCATCCAGTTTTTGCCGTAACCCTCTCTATTTTCTCGCACATGCTATGTGGGTGAAATGATGATACCATGCAAACTTTCAACCTTTTCAGAGTTCATTTGAAATGCTTTTCAATTTCAGGGTCTTATAACTTAAAATAATCAATATATGCATGAAAAATAACAAATGAAGTCAAAAAGGGTTGAAAATTGATGATGTGGCTTTGAATGGTGCATTTTGAACACAGAAAAACTATGGAATTCAAACAAGTTAAAAAATGAAATCCCTTTGTAACAGACGAGTTTCCGTATGAAACCCTCATACTTCGAAAGAGATTGTCCGTTTTGTACACGAAGTGCATCCAGTTTTTGCCGTAACCCTCTCTATTTTCTCGCACATGCTATGTGGGTGAAATGATGATACCATGCAAACTTTCAACCTTTTCAGAGTTCATTTGAAATGCTTTTCAATTTCAGGGTCTTATAACTTAAAATAATCAATATATGCATGAAAAATAACAAATGAAGTCAAAAAGGGTTGAAAATTGATGATGTGGCTTTGAATGGTGCATTTTGAACACAGAAAAACTATGGAATTCAAACAAGTTAAAAAATGAAATCCCTTTGTAACAGACGAGTTTCCGTATGAAAACCCTCATACTTCGAAAGAGATTGTTTGTTTTGTACACGAAGTGCATCCAGTTTTTGCCATAACCCTCTCTACTTTATTGCACATGCTATGTGTATGAAATGATGATACCATGCCAACTTTCAACCTTTTAAGAGTTCATTTGAAATAGTTTTCAACTTCAGGGTCTTATAGCTCAAAATAATTAGTAAATGCATGAAAAATAACAAATGAAGTTAGAAAGGGTTGAAAATCGATGATGTGGCTTTGAATGGTGCATTTTGAACATAGAAAAACTATGGAGTTCAAACAAGTTAAAAAAAATGAAATCCCTTTGTAACAGACGAGTTTCCGTATGAAACCCTCATAGTTCGAAAGAGATTGTCCATTTTGTACACGAAGTGCATCCAGTTTTTGCTGTAACCCTAACTACTTTCTTGCACATGCTATGTGGGTGAAAGGATGATACCATGCCAACTTTCGACCTTTTCAGAGTTCATTTGAAATGCTTTTCAATTTCAGGGTCTTATAGCTCAAAATAATCAGTATATGCATGAAAAATAACAAATGAAGTCATAAAGGGTTGAAAATTGATGATGTCGGTTTGAATGGTGCATTTCGAACACAGAATAACTACGGAGTTCAAATAAGTTAAAAAAATGAAATCCCTTTGTAACAGACGAGTTTCCGTATGAAACCCTCATAGTTCGAAAGAGATTGTCCATTTTGTACACGAAGTGCATCCAGTTTTTGCTGTAACCCTAACTACTTTCTTGCACATGCTATGTGGGTGAAAGGATGATACCATGCCAACTTTCGACCTTTTCAGAGTTCATTTGAAATGCTTTTCAATTTCAGGGTCTTATAGCTCAAAATAATCAGTATATGCATGAAAAATAACAAATGAAGTCATAAAGGGTTGAAAATTGATGATGTCGGTTTGAATGGTGCATTTCGAAC
>NC_053028.1:466744425-466809952 GCF_003073215.2 Triticum urartu
CTTATTCTCTCATCTCTTTTTTGCCATTTGGTTTTACAAATCGGGCCAAGCTTCCCTATTTATGCCTCATATTTGAAGCATCTTCGGGTCTTTGCAACCCGCCAGGATGGCAGACTCTAAGTCGCCAGTATATGATAATACCCCAACTTGGCTGGATTTTCATGATGATATTGAATGATTGAGGTTTTCATGCCGGATTATATTATTCAACTCTTGAATAGCCAACATGGCTGGATTTTTTATGGTTATCAATAACCAGTATTAGGATTAAGGTTTTCAAAGTCGCTTCAACGCGATGGCTATTATTTTATCAATGGATATAATTTATTCTACAATGGAAGGAATAGTCCTGAGTTGCTGCAGGCTTACGACCCGGCACTTGGGGGCTACATTGTTCAAGTTGAGATTACATCAAATATGCAAGTCCCATGTCACTGCCAGCATGCACCATGACACTTGGGGGCTAATGCAAAGTCCTTTTTACTGGCCTTATTGAAGACCCGACTCATCACATCATAATGAGCCGGCCCTTGGGGGCTACCAATTTTTTTTTTGACTGGGAACTGTAGGGAAAACCCCCACAGCAAATCAAAACTTTATTAAAAGACAAGACAATAACAAGTACAAGGGGTATTACAAGGGGTAATCAAGCTAAAACTAAAAGAAGGAAAAACAACAAAGAGGCTCAAGGTGGAAGAAAAGAGATCCATTTAAGGAGATCGTCCTTAAAAGCAGGCTTAATCCTGTATTGCATTAGGGCAATATCATGAAGAAAAGCTGTTCTCCATTTATTAAATCCAGCTCTCTCATGCCTAAAGACCTTAGCATTTCTGACAATCCATATATTCCAGCAAGCTATAAAGACCACTTCAGTGAAGAAAGGTTTCCTAAACCTCCTTTTTGCATTGATGACTAGCTCCTGCATCGAGTCACCTGATGACCAATCAATTTGCAAATAATTCCAGATCCTGACACTAAAATTGCAATTGAAGAACAGATGATCTCTTGTTTCCCTCGTCTGCAAAGGGCAGAGAACACAGTTTACTCCATCCTCCAAATGCCAATGCCTCCGTTCCACCATATCTTTGGTATTTAGCCTATCCATAATGAGCATCCAAGCAAAAACTTTTATTTTCATAGTGCAAGAGGACTTCCAGATCCAAACTGTCAGGGGGTTGAAAGATTGTGGCACAAACACATGGGAGTAAAAAAGCTTCAGAGAGTATCCCTTGGCAGTGCCATTCCAAAGCCAAATATCTTTGGACCCAGTGACTCTATCATGGCTGTCCAACAGAGATTGAAGAACAAGCAGCTCATCAAAAGCCTGGCTAGACAAAGGAAAATGAAAGTGGTGATACATGTCATGAGAGTCCAAGAAATCCTTAACAGAAATCCAGGGATCTTTAACATATGAAAAAAGCCTGGGAAATCTGAATTGAAGCCTAGAGTCCTGATCACCAAGCTTCCAAGTGTCTGACCACATGAGTGCAGTGTCACCTTCATTTATCTGAACCCAAGAACAGTCCCTGAAATTTTGCAAGACTTTGCATATATCCTTCCACCAGAAGGAGCCACAATCAGAAGTTCCTTGGGGTACTCTACCATGATAGTAAGAGTCCCAAACTAAGGACACCCAAGGTATATCCTTTTTATTGAGGAAGTTATTAGCATGTTTGAGCAGTAGCGCGACATTCTGAACACCCAGGTTGAGGATACCGAGGCCTCCCTTGTTTTTTGGCCTGCAAATAAGGTCCCAAGCAGCCAGAGAAGGAGCAGGTTCACCCCTATTTTTTCTCCAGAGGCATTGTCTCTGAATTCTCTCCAATTGCTTTAGAATCCCAGCAGGGACAACCAAACTACAAAGAAAGAAGATAGGCATAGAAGATAATGCAGAGTTTCGAAACTATAATCTCTCCCCCTGATTTAAGAAAGAGGAGCTAGCTGTCATTCTTCTCTCCATGCAATCCACCATAGGCATGTAGTCCACCATTTTAGGCCTAGTAGTACCTACTGGCAGCCCAAGGTATGTGAAAGGCATTTTCCCAATTTGACATCCAAAAGCAGCAGCTAAATCTATCATAACAGCAGTGTCCACATTGATGGGAATGATAAAGGATTTATGATAATTCACATCAAGCCCAGTGGACCCAGAGAAGACCTTCAACGTGTCCTTCAAAGCAATTAACTGCGCCTTGTCAGCAGGCAAGATGATCAAGGTATCATCAGCATACTGAATCACAGGATAGTCCTGGTCATGACAAGGTATTGGGAGATGAAGTATGCCTCTTCTGAACATGTCATTAACTACAGTCTGTAATAGGTCAGCAGCTAAGACAAATAGCAGAGGAGAGACTGGATCTCCCTGCCTAACACCCTTTTTGCATATGAATTTCCTACCTGGAACACCATTTAGCAGAATAGATGATGTACCTGTAGACAAAAGCTGTTTCATCCAAAGAATCCACTTTTCATTGAAACCCTTATATCTCAAGATTTGGACAATTGCCTCATGCTCAAGGGAATCAAATGCGTTCTCAAAATCCAATTTAAGTATGACAATTGGCCTCTTGGACTGATGACACTGATGTAAATACTCAAAAGTCCATCCAATACAATCCTGAATAGTTCTGCTTTTTATAAACCCATACTGGTTTTTGTGGATACACTGCATTATTACCTCTTGGAACCTATTGGCTGCCATTTTGGAAAGGAACTTAAGACCCATTCCTGTTAAAGAAATAGGTCTGAAATCCCCCACCTCCTCAGGTGAATGTTTCTTAGGCACCAAAGTGATATATGAATCATTGATGTTCTCTAGATGAGCAGTACCATCATAAAAAGCCTGTGCCAGTTCATAAAAATCTGGAGAGATAATGTGCCAGCACCTTTTGAAGAAAAGACCATTAAAGCCATCTGGACCCGGGGCTTTATCAACTGGCATATGTTTGACAATCTTATCCATTTCCTCTTTCTCAAAGGGCTTAGTGAGAGCATCCAAACCCTCCACTGGAACGATTAAAGAGGAGAGATCAAAACCCATGTTGATGCCCCTTGAGGAGCCCATTCTATTTTTGAAACAATTCCATATAATACCCTCCATTTGAGATTGGTCAGATACTACAGTGCCATCAGGTAGCTTTAAGCTACCAATAGAGTTCCTTCTATGCCTCTCAGTAGCCATAGCATGAAAGAACTTAGTATTTTCTCCACCCACTTTAATATATCTGATAGTAAATCTCTTTTTCCAATAGAGCCATTGAAGATGAAGTAACTTTTCCACATGATTCTTAACCACTCTTCGGAAATTAGACTCGTGCCTGAATAATGGTCTGAGCTCCTCAAGTTCATCTAGTAACAAAATAACCTTATTACATTTACCGACCAGCATTTTTAGTTTGGAGATGTTCATCTGCCATCTTTTGAGACACATCCGCAGTGATTTGAACTTGTCAGCTATTCTAGCTGTGATATGTCCTTTTCTAGAAGTTCTTTGCCATGAAAAGTCAACACAGTCCATAAAACCCTCAAGCTCTAACCAATAGTTTTCAAATCTAAAAATGTTAGACTTGGGGATAGAAGTTTTGATGGAAACCACACATGGCACATGGTCAGATGCAGTTTTTGCGAGGGGCGTCACCTCAGTCATGGGATAGTCAGAAATCCAATCAACAGAAGTGAAAAACCAATCTAGCTGCTCAAGGAGGGGATTATCCTGCATATTAGACCAAGTGTATGATCTACCTTTGATGGGCAATTCCAAAAGGCCCAAGTGACCTATAATCTCATTGAAGATAAACATGTCATTCAGGTCCCCTCCAGGGAAATTTCTGTTATCCAGCGAGCGCATAAAATTGAAATCCCCCAGGAGCAGCCAATTTTCATCCACTGGAATATTCAGATGGTATAACCAAGTAACAAAGTTATCCCTAGCTTCCCCCTGACAAGGACCATAAACAGCAACAAGAGTCCACCTCTCATTATTTTGTCTGGAAACAAACTCAACCACTACTGCAAATTGCTGGATTTCCAATAAGGTCCCCTCAAAAACAGAGGAGTTCCAAACAACTATGATACCACCAGAGGCCCCCAAAGAAGGAGCAAAAGCAAAGCTGTCAAATCTTTTAGGACAAAAACTTTTGACTGATCTAGAGTCGAAAGAAGCACATTTAGTTTCCTGCAAACATGCAATTGCACAGTGACTTTCATCGATCTTTTGCCTGACAGCTCTTTTCCTAGATTCAGAGTTTAAACCCCTGACATTCCAGCACAGGACATTCCAGCTTTTACATTGAGAGTTCATATATGAAGATCATAAACAGGTCCCCAAACCACACAGCACACAATGCCATATGCCCAAAAGCCACATCAAGGTGTGAACCAACATTATTACATATCCAAATTTCAGAAAGTAAAGACATGCAGGGAGCAAATTTTGGGGCTTGCAAAACCCAGTATTTGGATAGCACACTATTCATTGGAAGCTTGGTTGGTAGCGGCAGAAGGGTCCACCATAAGTGCATCCTCAGTGAGCAGAGCTGCATCAATGTCCAATTCCTTGCCAAGAGCTTGTAGATAACTGACAGGAGTGGGA
The DNA here is from genome assembly GCF_003073215.2 of Triticum urartu. Taxonomy (NCBI): domain Eukaryota; kingdom Viridiplantae; phylum Streptophyta; class Magnoliopsida; order Poales; family Poaceae; genus Triticum; species Triticum urartu. The sequence continues at coordinate 466,749,017 of NC_053028.1, forward strand.
GGAGGGACATATCCATATGCAGTGGTGCTGGGCCTCTCCGCAGTCATGGGATTAGCCTTGGGCTTCTTCTTCTTGGGCTGTAGAACCAGCTCATGGAAAGTGGGCTTAAACTCATCACGTTGGGCCGAGCTTCTGGTACATCTGCGAACAGACGTTTCAACCAGAGGTGTTGGCGCCAAAGTTTTTCGTGGTCTCCTTGGTCTTGCACACATAGGTGGAGGGGGGACAAGAGCAGGCATAGCCTCATCCGCGTCATCTACAAAAAGAGCTCTTGCCACAGGTCTAGCCGGCTCCGACTCTTTCCATGTCAGTAGAGGAAGATCATCAGGCTGAAAAGCAAGGCTCCATCTTCTCTTGACTGGCGACGAGGGCTTAGGCATTAGAGGTTTCGGTACCTCAAACACCACTGGTGCATTCAGCAAATTCTCAAAAGAATGCCTCCATATCATTTCAGGCGGCAGAAGGGGTCCAAAAGGGACCTTAAATACAGGTTGAGCAAGGGCCTCAACATCAATAACTGGGGGTTGATAAACCACGATCGCCCATTTGCTAGCATCTTCCACATCCTTGGCAATGTTCTCCGGGTCACTTCGGGCTTCCGTTGCAGTTCCACCAACTAAATTAATTGCAGGTGGCTCCTGAAGCTGCACGTCTGAACTTGGCTGAGTAGAGCTTTGCTGTGCCGAAACATTTAAAACCATGGACTCTTGGTCCTCCACAATTGGTTCCACAGCAGGCTCATCCCAGTTGCCCCAGTTGTCCTCTTGATCATGGGCAGGAGCCGGCGGCGGCGGTGGCACATCGTTCCACCCCAAAGCAGGGAATGGAGGCAGGAAAAAAGGCGGCATTTCTGGAAAGGGCACACCAGGCAGTGGATGAGGGTTGCCATTGATGGGCATCCAGTCCTCATCTTGGGGCATTTGCTCGGCGAAATTGGCACCCAGAATATACAATGGCACCGTCCAAGACACTCTGGCACCACCCCAGGCTGCATACTCCATGAACACCACGTCCCGGGGCACAAGAATATCCTCGGGGAAAGATGCAAAGACCAAGGAGTGCACGAGATATGGGTCCTGACTAATCCAATGATGGAACTTCCCAAAGGTGTTAACTGCTGCCCGAAGACCATTCTCATTGCGAAGATCAAGCGGAATCCCCAAAAACATAAGCAAACCCTGTCTGAAACCCTGAACACCTCTAAAAGATTCCCCCTCATCATGCTTCATAAACCGAACAAAACGATCATTACCCAGGGGCTGAGGCGGCATCTAGAGAAGTGAAAATCTGACAGCAGCATCCCGTAGCTCAAAAAGACCCACCGATCTAATCCAAGGTTGAGCAGACCTCACCAAAATCCCATGGGCTTGTAGCCATTGGACAACTTCCTCCCTAGCAACCCCAATCTGATCAGGAGGGGGGATGGGCGTTACCTCGGCCAACATGTACTCCTCATGGCGACGCACAATTGGGGTATGTGGCGTCACGAAGGTTCGCGGCACCCGAGCCTCACCGCCATCCACAATGTGGTGCCCTACTGGCACATAGAGCAGAGGGTCAAGGTGAAAGTTTGCCATCTGAGAGGCACGTCCCGGGCTTGCAGCAGACGGCGAGAACTCCGGCGGAGGTGGGGTTTCCAGCGGTGCAGTCGAAGGTGTTTTGGGACCAGGGCTGATGGAACGGGACGAAAGAGTTAATGCAGAAGCGCAAGAGGAGTCCAAGTTTGGTAAAAGTTGTGTCGGAGAGATATTCTCGGTGGGAGCTGAGGGATCCCCGGAAATTGCAACGTTACCGGGTTTCGGTTTCCAAACCAAGCCCAAGATCTGTGCAAACCGGTTGCAATCTTTTGCAACATGCCCCACCCGCAGACACGAGTTACAGTGCAACCCAGACGTGCACGCCATGGCAAAATGGCCCTTGCGCAAACATTTTTGGCATGTTAAGATTTCAACCACCATATCTGAGACCAAATTATCAAACTCCATTGCAGCTTGTTGAGAGGAAGGAATAGTGGAGGGCCCAGAAGGTAACAACAGCCCAACTTGATCCGTGGCACGTGCAGATGACGGCCCAACATGAGAGGACACGTCCACATTCGAAGAACCATGATTCCCGCCCAAGATAGACGGCAGCCGAGTCGCAATAGGAGGGAGGTTCCCAACCGTGCCAAAAGATATGGACGGAGAGGTTGACGTCCACCAGAGTTCAGCCGGCGGCGGGGGATGGATGACCACCCTTTCATGGTCCGGGAGAGTATACCCCGCATCTTCAATAGTTTGGATACAGTCCGAGGAATTTTGGGGCTTGGAATGCATGGCTAGCATGCCAAGGGCAGCTCGACGTTTGGAAGGACTAACAAGTATCCATTCTGCATCACATTCCAACTTCCAAAGCTTGAACTCACGGCTCCAATTTGGGCCCCCATGACCCCAAAGATGAAAGTAGCATTTGAAATGATCACAAGAATAAGAACGGAGCTGAAGAACGATCATAGCCACAGCCTTACATGAAACTTGAAAGCCAAAAACCTTATCCTTGAGCGGAAAAACCATAAACTCAATTGCAGAACCCCCAATGGCCGCCTCAATTGCTGCTGCCACTGAATCTTCATGCAAACGAAAAACATGCCGCCCAAAAGAGATTACCATGGTGAAGAAGCCCGTGTCATCCATGGGATGTACCGTAAAACCAGTAGATTGAAAAACCTTCTCCGCAAAAACCAAGCCCTTGGAGAAATCCAAGCCAAGAGTGGATCCAACATCGGAACCCATGGAGATGGGTACTAGAAGACAGATCTCACTGCGCCGGAGAGATCTAGTGGAGAGAAGTGGAATTTTGTTGGCTAGGGGAGGAGATCACCGGAGGTGGTGGCGATCGCCGGGGAGTGGGTGGGTGGGTGTGTCAATATGCCGGGCTACCAATTGCTCCTGTCAAAAATTTAAGGTGCGCAAGCTTTAATCCATTATATTGAAAGGTTTATTGCTCAGTTGGTAGAGTACAAAGCTCTTAACCTTGTGGTCATGGGTTCGAGCCCCATGGTGGGGGTTACGTCATATGAAGTTATTTTCAATGAAGTATATATATAAAGTTCCAGCTCAGTATTATCTTACTAAGACGGCCCTTGGGGGCTACACGTTGCTGTTTAAGTCTACATAATCCTATCTACAAAGTCCCTTCTCATTATGTCATAATGACCCGACCCTTGGAGGCTACACTGGTTGAAGTTTTTATGAGCATAAGGCAATTACAAGTCCGAGGTTGCTGCAAGCATGACAACCCGGCACTTGGGGGCTACATATGTGGAATATTCAGTTTTGGCTAGTGACTGAGATGAACAACTTGGATTTCTTCAAGGTTGTAACATTTATATTGAAGCAAGTCTTAAGCGGTTACTACGCTCCCTTCTTAATACTTGGGGGCTACAAGTGATATGCATATAAGGGAGGGATATTTTCAAGTTTGATGATTAGCAACAATCATGACCCGGTGCCATCAATATTTACAAACCGGTAATTTTGATAATGTTAAACCGACAAGTTCTACATCTTGAAGCCAGCTGAAAATCAGATCAGTATTTCAAGACCAATATTTTTCTTAAGCATTGGGAGCTGAATCAAATGAATTATTCTTCACAATACTTTTCTGTGAAAAAACAATGACAGCAAAATGATTATGAAGCTGGCCTATTAACCTGGACTTTCTAGAAGAAGGAAATGACAAGGACTTCAGGATGATTAGGTGCCGGCTTACAAGAATTTTTAACCCGGAGCACAACCTGTCAAATTTGTTCTTGTGTTTATTTTGCAGGATCAGTTTAACATGGATAAATCCAAATTAAACTAGGGGATAATGTCGGGGATACACCCCGCGGTATGACCCGCCCGGATGTATGACCCGGCTAGACTTGGCGATTCACTGGTGACCCGCCCTAACTTGGCGACTCACTAGTGACCCGCCCTGACTTGGCGACTCACTGGTGACCCGCCCTGACTTGGCGACTCACTAAGTGACCCCCCCCCCCCGGATCTCTGCCCTCACTGATGACCTGGCCGGTGTGTCAGAGGAGCGACAAGTCCCGGTGGCCCAACAGGCGGTTCATGGAAGACCGGCTCGTCTTATGGTGGGCCGACTTAAGATGAAAGGCATAAGGAATATTCTCCTACAAAGGAAGCAAGACTAGGACTCCACTTGTAATAGAGTAATCCTAATCCTAATAGGACTAGTCATGTAAGCCACCCCTTCAACATATGTAAGGAGGGGTAGGGCACCCCAAGAGGGATAGGTTTTTACAAGTTAGGTTTAGACAGGCAACCCAATAGCTCTCGAGATAGAGCACCCTTGTAATCGTGATCATCATCATCAATATCAATGAAGCAGGATGTAGGCTTTTACCTCCACCGTGAGGGGCCAAACCTGGGTAAAACCTCGCCTCTCTCGTCCCACTCAACCCCTCTCAAGCTACCACATAGATGCGTTGGCCTCGCGACTAAGCCCTGACACTAAGGACATCTGTCGTGACAATTCCATGACAGAAGTGGAAAATCATCGTAACAAGAAAATAAAGTTTATACGATCTGATCGTGGAGGTGAATATTTGAGTTATGAGTTTGGTCTTCATTTGAAACAATGTGGAATAGTTTCGCAACTCATGCCACCTGGAACACCACAGCGTAATGGTGTGTCCGAACATCGTAACCGTACTTTATTAGATATGGTGCGATCTATGACGTCTCTTACCAATTTACCACTATCGTTTTGGGGTTATGCTTTAGAGATGGCTGCATTCACGTTAAATATGGCACCATCTAAATCCGTTGAAACGACACCATATGAACTGTGGTTTGGCAATAAACCTAAGTTGTCGTTGGGCTACAATGCTTATGTGAAAAAGCTTCAACCTGATAAGCTCAAACCCAAATCAGAGAAATGTGTCTTCATAGGATACCCAAAGGAAACTGTTGGGTACACCTTCTATCACAGATCCAAAGGCAAGTTATTTTGTTGCTAAGAATGGATCCTTTCTAGAGAAGGAGTTTCTCTCGAAAGAAGTGAGTGGGGGGGGAAAGTAGAACTTGATGAGGTAATTGTACCTTCTCCCGAATTGGAAAGTAGTTCATCACAGAAATCAGTTCCAGTGATGCCTACAACAATTAGTGAGGAAGTTAATGATGATGATCATGACACTTTAGATCAAGTTACTACCGAACCTCGTAGGTCAACCAGAGTATGGTCCGCACCAGAGTGGTACGGTAATCCTGTCCTGGAGGTCATGTTACTAGATCATGACGAGCCTACGAACTATGAGGAAGCGATGACGAGCCCAGATTCCACAAAATGTCTTGAGGCCATGAAATCTGAGATGGGATCCATGTATGAGAACAAAGTGTGGACTTTGGTTGACTTGCCCGATGATCGGCATGCCATAGAGAATAAATGGATCTTCAAGAAGAAGACTGACGTTGACGGTAATGTTACTGTATACAAAGCTCAACTTGTTGTGAATGGTTTTCGAAAAGTTCAAGGAGTTGACTACGTCGAGACCTTCTCACTTGTAGCGATGCTTAAGTTTGTCCGAATCATGTTAGCAATCGCCGCATGTTATGATTATGAAATTTGGCAAATGGATGTCAAAACTGAATTCCTTAATGGATTTTTAAAAGTATATGATGCAACCCGAAGGTTTTGTCGATCCTAAAGGTGCTAACAAACTGTGCAAGCTCTAACGATCCATTTATGGACTGGTGCAAGCCTCTCGGAGTAGGAATATACGCTTTGATAGTGTGATCAAAGCATATGATTTTATACAAACTTTTGGAGGAGCCTCTATTTACAAGAAAGTGAGTGCGAGCTCTGTAGCATTTCTAATATTATATGTGGATGACATATTGTTGATTGGAAATAATACAGAATTTCTGGATAGCATAAAAGGATACTTGAATAATAATTTTTCAATCAAAGACCTCGGTGAAGCTGCTTATATATTGGGCATCAAGATCTATAGAGATAGATCAAGACGCTTAATTGGACTTTCACAAAGCACATACCTTGATAAAGTTTGAAGAAGTTCAAAATGGACCAGTCAAAGAAAGGGTTCTTGCCTGTGTTACAAGGTGTGAAGTTGAGTTAGACTCAATGCACGACCACTGCAGAAGATAGAGAGAAAATGGAAGTCATTCCCTATGCCCCAGCCACAGGTTCTATCATGTATGCAATGTTGTGTACCAGACCTGGTGTGTGCCTTGCTATAAGTTTAGCAGGGAGGTACCAAAGTAGTCCAGGAGTGGATCACTGGACAATGGTTAAGAACATTCTGAAATACCTGAAAAGGACTAAGGATATGTTTCTCGTTTATGGAGGTGACAAAGAGCTTGTTGTAAATGGTTATGCCGATGCAAGTTTTGACACTGATCCGGATGACTCAAAGTCGCAAACCAGATACATACTTATATTGAATGGTGGAGCTGTAAGCTGGTGTAGCTCCAAGCAGAGCGTCGTGGCGGGATCTACGTGTGAAGCGGAGTACATAGCTACTTCGGAAGCAGCAAATGAAGGAGTCTGGATGAAGGAGTTCATATCCGATCTAGGTGTAATACCTAGTGCATCGGGTCCAATGAAAATCTTTTCTGACAATACTAGAGCAATTGCCTTGGCGAAGGAATCTAGATTTCACAAGAGAACCAAACACATCAAGAGACGCTTCAATTCCATCCGCGATCAAGTCAAGGAGGAAGACATGGAGATTTGCAAGATACATACGGATCTGAATGTTGCAGACCCATTAACTAAGCCTCTTCCACGAGCAAAACATGATCAGCACCAAGACTCCATGGGTGTTAGAATCATTACTATGTAATCTAGATTATTGACACTAGTGCAAGTAGGAGAGTGAAGGAAATATGCCCTAGAGGCAATAATAAAGTTGTTATTTATATTTCCTTATATCATGATAAATGTTTATTATTCATGCTAGCATTGTATTAACTGGAAACTTAGTACATGTGTGAATACATAGATAAACCTTATTGATATATGTGTAATCAATACACAGCCTCCACTTCCCATTAGCCTTGCGCACTATGACCGGATTTGCCAACCACGTTGGATGGAGCACTCCTCTTACCAAACCCGCTGCTTCCAGTTTCCGAATCTCCTCTGTGATGAACTCTTGTCGTTCCAAAGCTTGCTTTCTGACCTTCTGCTTGACGGGCCGCGCATGAGGACAGACAGCAAGGTGGTGCTCAATCACCTCCCTGGGAATGCCGGGGATGTCGGAAGCTTGCCATGCAAACACATCGACATTCGCCCGCAGGAAGGTGATGAGCGCGTCTTCCTATTTGTCATCAAGGGTGGAGCTTATGGTGAAAGCCCCTCCCGTGCCGTCCTCATTGACAGAAACCTTCTTGGTTCCCAGCGGTATGGCCCTGGGCTTCTTGTTTCCACCGGTGGAGTTCTCTGGCATGTCCTCGACGGGAGCGCTACACTCCGAAGAGGTGCACTTGCCGGAGTGAGTGTCCGAGGTCTCACCGGTCTTCTTCTTCTTCTTCCCTCCTGGGGTCCCAGCGGCAGGAGCAAGTGCCCTAGTGGCGACAACTGCTGCAACTACTTGCTGGTATAGTTGGTCAGCGCAAATCAGCGCATCTTTCTTATCGGAGGGGATGGTGATGATCGTCACAGGTCCTGGCATCTTCAGGGTGTTGTAGGTGTAGTGTGACGCCGCCATGAACTTGGCCAGCGTTGGGCGGCCAAGGATCCCGTTGTAGGGCAAGGGGATCTTGGCAACATCAAACACGATCCTCTCCATCCTGTAGTTCAGATCGCTTCCAAAAGTCATGGGCAGCGTGACCTTTCCCTTAGGTTGGCTTCTTCCTGGGTTGACCCCCTGAAACGTGCCCGTCTCCTCGAGGTCTCCATCAGGAATCTGTAGTTTCTCGATCACGGCAGGCGAGATCAAGTTCAGACCGGCCCCGCCATCGACTAGCATCTTTGTCACCATGAGGTTGCGTATTGTTGGTGAAACCAACAATGGCAAGCACCCGACCGCAGTAGTGCGATCAGGGTGATCCTCAGTGTCAAAAATGATAGGTGTGCTGGACCACTTCAGCGGCCTTTGGGCATCAAACGACGGCTCTGCCGCTGTAATCTCTCGCGCCCATTGTTTAAGCTGGCGGTGAGAAGTATGTAGGGAGGCGCCACCGACGATGCACATGGCCTCTGTAGCTTTCTGAAACTCTTGGTCGCCGGATTCGTCGTCCTCTTCGTGATCGTCGTCTTCTGGCTTTTTGTCACGGCCCCGGGCGGGCCTCTCCTGTTGTTTATCCTTCCCGCGACAACCCGCCTGGCCGTCACGCTTCTTGCCGGACCCCTCAGCACCGTCTTGTCCCTTCTCCTTTTCCCGCCTCTCATATTCAGCCCTCTGCTTCTCAGCGAGGAGCTCAACCTGTCGGCAGTCTTGGAGAGCATGGCCTTTGGTGCGATGGATCTTGCAGTATCGCTTGTCGGAGTTCCCTGGCTTCTCGGCAACCGCCAAGGCCCGACAGGCGACACATCCGGCAATTTCCTTGTCGGGGTCATCTGCCTTAGTTTTCTTGGTGGAGTCGGTGTCACCAGATCCCTCGATGGCAAGCACGGCTTTACCTTTGCGCTTCCTGTTGCGGCGCCGGCCCTTCTTCGCCGGGGCGGCAGTATCTTCATCTGAGGAGTCGGTTTCCACGCCGGCGTCTTCGCCGGGGTACTTCCTTCCCTCTTCATCCCGGGCACATCTGTCAGAAAGAACATAGAGTTCTTCTACATCTTTCACCTTGTTCATTGCCAGCTCTTCGCGCATCTTGCGGTTACGCACGTTCTGATGGAACGCGCTGATGATGGCGGCAGGGTGAACATCAGGGATATTGTACTGTATCCGGCTGAACCTCTATATATACTTGCGGAGACTCTCGCCTCCCTTCTGGGGAATGACGTGCAGGTCACTCACTTGGCCATGGGCTTCGTGGCCTCCAGTAAAGGCGCCCACAAACTCATGGCGCAAATCTGACCAGGAGGAAATAGAGTCTACCGGCAAGTGCATCAACCATGACATGGCATTGGGTTTAAGAGCCAACAGAAAGTAATTCGCAAGCACCTTATCATCGCGGGCTCTGGCAGCTTGCATCGCAATGGTGTAGATGCTGAGGAACTCGAACGGGTGGGTCTTGCCGCTGTACTTTTCGCCCACGTCAGGTTTGAAGGTGCGGTGAGTGGGCCACTGGAACTGCCGCAGCTCACGGGTAAAAGCCGGACAGCCTACCTCATAAGGTAGGCCTCCAGGTCTCTCCGATGCTGGGTGGTTCATAGCAGGCCCTGCTCGCCTGTCTGACTGGTGGCGCGCTCCGCTCCGGCGATCGATAGTGGTTCAAGCGTCTTCATGTTCTCGTTCCCGAAGGACTTGGCGCTGGTCGCAGTGGGTCCGCGGGTCGGACGATGCTATGGAGATTTCGTCGCCCGCAACGTCGCGACGGGCTGGCGTCCACGGTACCGGGCGAGGAGGAGGCGAGTGCACCGTGGTAGCGGCGCCGCCGGCTTTCCTGCCACTGGTGCGTGGGACTCCGTTGAAGCATCGACCCGGGGGCTCCACCGGACTCGGTTCGTCTTTGTTGGCCACCGCAACAAGGCTTCGGATAGTGGATCTCCATTCGTCGAGTTTCCCCATAGTGGGAGGAAAATCAAGGAGCAACTGCGCGCGTGCCAGGGCTTCTACTGGCGTCGGTGGCAGCGAAACCTGCACGGATCTCGACGCGCTTTGACTTCTGACCATGTCAGAAGGAGCTCTATCACGACCCCGCGGTCGCATGCCATCTTCACCAGCGCCTCGGCGAGCGAGCAGGTCTTCTACCTCCCGGGAGTGGCGCTCGGGGCTCTTCCCGCGGCGACGCCCGGGGTCATCGGCATGATTGCGCCGTTCGTCACGCGCCGCTTGAGAGGAGCGCGCCGTCGGCGCCGGCGTGGGAGTCTTGGAGGCCCTCGGATCGCCTTCGGGCGTGGCGGTAGCGATCTTGGAAGTCCCCGGGCCACCCGCGGAGGGCCTGGCTCCGTCTTTGGATTTGGCGGCGTGCGGCCCGTTACCAGGCGCACGAACATCGCCGCCTCCCAAACTCCGGCTGCTGGGATGGTGTTGGTGTTCGTGAACGGCGCCCCAGGTCCTTTCTGCGACCGGTCCGCTGCTCGCCCGCGTCGGGACGGGATATCCGGCCTCCACCGGGCCAACCGCCACCGTCGTCTTCTTCTTGGGCGCCATGACGATGAAGAAGCATCAAACTAACTGTTAAAGCCGATTCTCACAACTGCCACCCCTACCTGGCGCGCCAAAGTTGTCGGTGGGAATGACATCTATGGGATCACAAGAATCCCTACTACGGTTGCGGGGCGTGGGGTCATGAGATGAGTGGATCAAACAGATAGCACATGGTTCGTTTTTCCAGGTTCGGGCCACGGGGATGCGTAAAACCCTACTCCTTCTTTGGTGGATTGTATATCTATGTTCTTGAGCTAACTATGGGGCGTGAGGAGCTCCAAAAAGCCGAATCCTCCTCCTGGTCGCCTTGGGCCTCCTTTTATAGGAAAAGGGGTTGCCACAGTAGCACCAGGAGGTGGAAAGGGAGCAGTGATGTGAGGTTATCCCTCGCATTACATGACAAGGCACATTTAATGCGTCTTGCCCAGGTGTCCTTGCTTTATCGGGGACGGGGGAGAGCCCTGTCTCGTCCGTCGCCACTCCCTCTGCGTCGACACGCGCTCTGGCTAACGGCGCTCGCGGTGCCATGTAGGCAGGCAGGCAGCTGAGGTGGCGCAGTGGTGGGTCTTCACGAAGATCTGCATGCCTCCACGTAGGTGCCTGCCCAGCTGGTTGGGTCGGCATCTGCATGCGAATGGCGGTGGAGGTTTAACTGGCGTGGGCCTGATGGTGGCCCAACGGGTGTTCTTGGCAAGGGCCTTGCCGGGGCCCCAGCAAGGGTCTTGCTGTGGCGCCTGCTGTCATCCCCGGCAAGGCTCTTGCCGGGGGCCTTTTGATCCTCCTTGGCTGGGATCCCGCCAAGGATCATCATCTTCTAAATGGTGTATCTGATCTTGAATGTCTTCACAAAGATCTGCATGCCACCACGGGGATGTCTCCCGAATCCTTGCCCCATGGGGGCAGTGGACTCAAGGGTGACTCACTCCGTAGGTGTGGGGCGAGCTGCCACGGCAAGGGTCTTGCCGGGTTTGCTAAAACCGCCTCCCGGCAAGGATCTTGCCGGGGGGTACCGCTTCGTCCCCTTTGCTCTTTGTGGTCTTGGTCTTGGCATCGTTTTGCTTCCCCTGGGCTTCGGCCTTACCTTGGCTCACCTCCCTTGCCTTGCTCAGTGTGGTGGTGCCCATGGCTCAGACTGCCCGTGCACAGTTATAGGGGTACAAAAAGCGTACCCCTCTTTTTGTACACCGACAATGGGTCTAGTAGACATGACATCTAGTGGGTCCCGCATAGTTCTCAAGAACTCTTTGGGGGCTTGCAGCCGTTTATCCACCGGGCAAGCTAGCAACCCCACGCCGTTCGCACGCCCTACTCGTCCCTGTCTTCTGCCTTACAACAGTTCGCTCCCAGTCGTCCCGTCCTTTCACATTAGTTCGCTCCCAGTATTTTTGCGGGGTACAACAGTTCAACTTCTCCTAACCCTCCTCCAAAATCCATGGTCTCCCAAATCTCCATGGTCGCCGCTGAGTACCAGGTTAGAGCCATCACCGGTGATCAGTTCATCGTCATCTACACACGTGGATCCGAGATGGTGAAAGCATGGCTTGCTCGCTTCCTACGCATGTTCAACAGTTCAACGGATGAGTGGGTCACTGGGCTAGATGTTGAGTAGTCCACAGTCCTGGGACGAGAGAAGGATCTAAAGGACGAAGAGAGGAAGAAGCCCGCCGTGATCCAGGTTTGCGTACATAATGTTTGCTTGGTCTACCACATATGCCATGCCGACGTTGAGTGCCAGGATTTTAAGAACTTCCTCAAGAACAAAAGAGTGAAATTCGGTACTGTAGGCTTTAAGAACGACAGTGACGTCCTGCGTCGGATAGGTCTCGTTGTAGGCCAGCCCTTCGATCTCCAGAAGGCAAGCCTGGTGTCCTCCTCTCAACCTTCAATGCTGACCCTGGCAGCATCCATGATTGATCCTTCGTATGCTAAACTGAAGAAACCTCATCACGAGTTTCATCATGCATGGGAATCGAAGACATTAGGTGAAGATCACATCCTGTACGCAGCAATGGATGCCTACCTTTGTTTAAATATCTACAAGGGTTGGATGAAGAAGCAGAGCCCAGTGTACGGTTCAAGCAAAGAAGCGTCGGCGAAGAGGAAGAGGGACGAGGACGAAGTCGAGGACGTGGACTCGGACTCCAAGTAGGTGGCAGTGTCGTCGCTCATGCTGGTTCTACTGCAGTGTCAAGCAGACTAGTTGCTTATTAGTTTATTTTCAAGGGTGTGTTGTGCTGAGGCCCTAACAGAACTATGTTTATGTTCTTTCTCGTTATTTGAACTCTTTACTATGTACAATAATACTAGTACTATGTCTTACTACTGTTCTTCTTGCAGTTGGTACTACTGCTCGTATCTTCGTGTTCCTACTGTACTTAATATGTTCATACTAGTAGTATAATTTGGGTCAGTCGATTTGTGAAAGAAGTTCGACGGAGCGAAGGAAGAAGACGGCAGAAGAGGTGGAAGAATCCCTTCTAGCCATCCATGTTGCATCAAACGGCTCACATGAGTCGACTGACCCAAATTGCTCCTTCAGATTGCAGGATCCACGTGGCATTCAAGGTCCCGAAGGTAGATTCCGCGTCCGCACCCGGTTTGCGGGCTCGACGCGCGCGCGACCGGCTTCTGCCGCGACAGCCACCATGTGCGCCTCCTCCGCGCGGGTGGAGACGACAATGACACGCTAGTTCCTCCTCGCCGGCGGACTGGAGCACGCGCTCATCCTCCTCTTCGTACGCTGCGTGCATAGACGCGGCTCCAACAGCTGCTCACGTGCTTGGCAGCGCGGTGGCATCGCGAGGAGGGACTACAGACGACGTGAGCGGGCGAGCCTTCGGCTTCATGGCACAGGGATGCCGGCGACACAGCGGTGATGGGCGAGAAATTGTTGGCCGGAGCAGGCGGGCGCCGGCATGCGCAACGGCGGCGACATATTGATGAGTGCGCGTGTGGGAGCTTACTTTAGTTTTATATATAAGGTTGGTCAAACTTAAAAGAAAACCGTACTAGTACACATAAACATTAGACTTAGGCAGCGCTTTTATTAGTTACTAGCTTATGTTCTTGCCCATTGTGACCAGCCTTAGTACCACAGCCACGATACGGAATCCTGTGCAAGCGCGTGAACCGTGGCCGCGCGGTCGATCGAACGGTGAGTCACCATGTCGCGCTCGAAGGACATCCACTGAACCTTTTTGTGTGTGTGAAAACAATCCTTGAATATTACTCAACTTTTTTTTCCTGTGAAAGTTCTTGACGCTGCAATATTTCCGTATATTTGAATTTAGCTCCAGTTCGTGTTTATTTGGATTTGGACGTTTTAGGTGCGCCCTAGTTTTTTTAATACTGATTTTGTGTGTGTGACTGAGAGAGAATGTGTGTATGTGTCCATATGTGTGTTGTGGCGGAAGGGCAATGTGGAGACGGTTTGCGTGTGATACGGACATAGAGAGGTGTGAATGTGCAAATGATCGTGCAGGAGTGAGACATAGACGGATGCCGATACGTTGTGTATACCTGAGAGAACGGTCTTCTAGTTTACTTGTGTGTGTGTGAGAGAGAGAGATTGAGAGAGATAGAGGGAGAGAGATAGAGAGAGGAGCATCCGTAACACAACAACCACCTCTCTCGATTCATCCGTCCCTCGCATGGTCGCATGCAACACATGCATCAACGCGCACATTTTGACACCCCTCACCCGGCCCCTGCCCACCTCAAGGCCCGCACAATCTCTTCGTGAATACCCATTTCTCTCCTTAGGTTTGTTTTCTCTCAATATCTGACACACACACAGAGAGAGAGACACACGCAGCACAACACACACACACACTCCCCCGAGCACACAATTCATCCCCATCCAAGGTTATACGGCGACCACTCTCCCTTGTGCTTCTTTGCACCCCAACATGCACAACACCTCAATCTTCAAAGAGGGCAACGAGTAGATCGAAGACGGCGACCACATCGCGCTAGAGAATGCGGGGTCATTCGGAAGCAGGGTGATGTGACGACGGCTGACTGACTCCTCCCCCCACCCTCTCTCTCTCTTGCACAAAATTACTAATCCCTCTCTCCCCCGCACAAAATTGTCAATCCCTCAACCCACGAGATCCTTCCCCTCTCGTCCATGTTTTTCCTACTCTCTCATCAAACATGTTGTCTCTTCTCCTTCCACGTATACAGAATCCAGATGCACACGCATCTCATGTATATTACATGTATGCATCTTTCTTACAGACCTAACTTCTTCCTCTCTCTTTCTCTCTCTCTCTCTCTCTCTCTCTCTCTCTCTTTGTCTCGTTAGGTTTGTCTCCTACTCTCTCGTCCACATACATACAATCTTTCCCGCCCTATCTGCTCCATCTTCAAAAGACCTCTCTGCACGTTTCATTCACACATTGGGATATGTCAAAATGTTGCTTCTATAATGGCTGATGTAGAGTTATGGTTGTTCTTGTTGCATCCTACAAAGTAATAACTATGAAATGCATTTAGATTCTCACTTGACTGGGATTATGTGAGTTTGATCATGTTGTGAAGTACTATAGACCTTGTATACATCTTGGGATTCGACAATGATTGTAACTATTGAATTGTATAGACCATTACATTCGAAGTCAATAGCCTAATATATTTATTTCACAATTTCAGCAAATGATTAGTTCACTACAAACTAAGAAAACAAATGTGTACTCCCTCCGTTTTTATTTAAGTCCGCGTATTAGCATTGGTCAAAGTCAAGTTTTGTAAACTCTTAGAAAGCTTATAACAAAAAATATTAACATATACAATAACAAATAAATACCATTAGATTCATTATTGAATGTACTTTCACATCATACATATTTGTTATGGTAAATGTTTATATTTTTCTATAAACTTGGTCAAACTTTAGGGAGTTTGACTTTGGTCAAACCTAATATGTAGAGTTTACTACTACTACTCACTAGTTGCTTAGCCGAATCACTCAACACGCCACATGGGGAGTCCAGTGTCACAAAATTTTGAGGTCGGCGGGAAAATCTCCCGCGACCCTGATTCCAACAGTGGGAAGTTACCATCATAGCCTTCGGAACAGGCCTATGGATCACGCTTGGTAGGGGGCTGTTTTCGTAACTTCAGGTTCACCCTACCCAGCCAACCCCACCCCAGCACACAGAGTAGTACACCTAAATACTCCCCAATTTCTATCCCCACCGCAAAATAGACTTGTCCACGGCCCGCAGACTTCGTGCTCCTCCCCTTTACATCGGCGCACTCGTCCACTGCAGCGCATCTGCCTCACTGGAGCCGGTCCACCGTGGTCGTCGTACACGGAGCCTCTTCCCCAGCATCGTCTTCCACGGTCTTGGATCTGCTTCCCGGAAGCCGACGCCAAGCGTAGAAGTACCACCGTCGTGGACAATGAACTGACTCCCGTTGCCGACCATTACTCACAGAGGCCGCCGCGACCATCGTTCTCCTCCTCGATTGGTAATGTGTGTATTGAATCACTTAGCAGTAGATGTGCAATTCGAATTTTGTTCATACCTACCCTTCAAATTTCCTGGGTGCTATTGTTCCCGTAAAAGTAATTGGTTATAGCCTCCATTGTCCAACAGAATATCAGCTTGTAATTGTGCGTCGCTCCTGTATCGCGCTGTTCTTGGGTAGGTTTTTCATCTGCAACCAGTAGTGTGGCAAATGATGTAAAGGTTTTTAGAACTAGCAAAATGCCCATGCGTTGCATGCATCAAGATGCATTTGTATGAGTAGTTTATCTTGTTGGAGATGCTCTAACATGGCAGACGAGTGCTTTAATGTTGCCCACAAGATGCGCGAGTATTACTAGTAGTATATTTTTCTTGCCATGTTGAGATTTTAAAACCATGAGTGCGAACATGCAGAGGAGCAATGAAGACCAAACACGGGATATTCAGGACATCTTCAAGGAGCATGGCAAGTTAAAGAGGAGTTGCACCGAACCTGTAAAACGAGCTTTGGTAAGTAACACCCTTTCAATTACTTTCATGTAGCCTCGTGTTCTTCGATGTGTATATGTTGTAGTTTCTGTTTCTCTTAAGCGTGGTGTTCTTTGATGTGTAATAAGAAGATTCTTAATCGTCCTAATGCTTTCGTTTTTAGCTTGATGTAGGAAGTGGGTGTTCTCACCTTGTAGTCTGTTTTTATTTATTTTTTCCTTTTGAATTCACTTCTTCGAGTTATGTTTATCTGGCTTCTACTAAATGATCTAGGTTGCTCTGAGTATTGATCTAAAAAAGAAGTAACTTCATGTCAGGATGCAGTTCCTGCGAGGAGGGAAGTATGGTCAACCTCAGGATCACGTTTCCAAAATGAGGCTGGATTACACACAAGGTGCTAGTTCCCTAATGATGTTGGATTAGACACAAGGTGCAAATTCCCAGATGATGCTGGATTACACATAAGCCAGGTGGAGTCGTCAGCTGTTCGTGTCCTCGTGGCATTAGTAAAGGCTGAAAGAAAGCATGCAGCAACCCTTGAGAATGTAGCTGAGTTCCTGAAGAAGCGAAAAGAGCAATCAGATGCTCTCTTCACCCAAGCCAAAGAAGAGATGGAAGAAGCCAGAAATAAGCTAGCAGAGGCAGAGCAGGCTAGGCATCTCCTGCTATCTAAAACTGTTGTCAATACAAAATTCCCTTCGTAATAGCTAGTTTCAAATGTTTATCTAGTCAGCCTACCTATTGTGATGTCCGTGCATCTACTGATGTGGCACAAAATGTTTTTTTCGGGTCATGTAATAACAGCAATTACTTTCCAAACAATAACAGACGAAGCATTGGACATGGTATAGTTCACGCGCAAGCCCAACATTCCAAGTTTCATACATAATGTCCACAACCATGATTCACTTCAAAGC
The DNA here is from genome assembly GCF_003073215.2 of Triticum urartu. Lineage (NCBI taxonomy): Eukaryota > Viridiplantae > Streptophyta > Magnoliopsida > Poales > Poaceae > Triticum > Triticum urartu. Next base: position 466,766,164 of record NC_053028.1, read on the forward strand.
CAAAATATGTGAGGAGAGTTATAAATAAAGAAAATCATCTACTAGTTCTTGCTACCAGTGCGAGCACAACAAGTCAAGACCATGCGTAAATATATTTTAGTTATTTTTTGTGTTCTAAAATGCCTACCGGCTCGCGGAAGGACGTGTTGCCGGCACACGCGCGGATTCAATGAGTGCTTAGCCGGGCCTGCATCGAGTGCGGCCCTCTTCGCCGGCGCACCGGTTCAATGCCTGCGCTATGAGAGGTCGCGTCCGTGTCAGAGCAATCACTCCCTCCAGTCCTTTTTTGTTTGGGTATAACAAAATCTCATTTTCCATTCACATTTTAGTGGTAGGAGTTGTGCGTGTGTGTTTGTGAGAGAGAGAGGAGACGGTAGTCGGGGTTGTCTGATCGGTAAACAAATGAATAATGTCAGTCTGGGATGGAGACGAAAAGGAGACCGCAACAAATGTTGTGTCTAAAGAGAGATAGAGAGAGTAATTTTAGTGGTATGAGTCATATGTAGAGACATATAGGGTGTGTGAGAGAATCCCATAGAGGGAAAGACAAAGTGAAAGACGAGTGGAGACTGTGTGTTTGGCGGTGAAAAAGAAAGCTTAGGTACCGAGTGATACCAGAGAACAGTAGAGACGTGAGAGATAATGAAAACCGTGTAATTTATAATGATAGGGAGAGTGTGACACTTCTCAAGGGAGACATCGAGAGACCATGTTTGCGAGGATAGGAGCAACATGAAGTGAGCGTGCGGGTGAGCTAGAGAAAAGAGAGTGATAGCTACCTGAAGGAGCATGCATGCGAGAGAGATGGGCGTGAAAGGAGATAACAAAAAAGGCATTCAAATATTTGAATTCGAGATGATGATACATGTAATCCATACTCGAACCAAAATTGATCTATCAAACATGCATACTCATATGAATTCACGCACATCTATGTTATTTAATATGTAGATATTACTGATCCATACATTTTAGTAGAACATAATTTGGTTAAATTTTTTCGAATTCAACCTTAAGATTTCGAGATCGTTGTATTTGTAAATCATATTATACATATAAAGGAGCAGAATTCTTTGTTGTGCTTTTGAAAGTATATATATATATATATAAAATGATGTATATAGAATGTAATTACAATTGAAAATGGATCCCGCTCCAAAAAATAGAATACAAACGGGATTCGAATTGAGTTGGCACGGTAAATGTGCACTCTGCAAAATTTGAACGAAGCGGGGAAAGTCGCAGTAACTGCCCGAAACCAAAATCTGCGTGATGGAAATCACTACTGCCTATCCCTACCACGCAAAGCCTATATGATGGATTTCTATAGGTTTCGATAGGGGTAGGTTTGTAATTTCACCCAAACGTGATGTAACCACCTCTCACCCGGATTCATACACGGTGGGCGCCAAAACACAGTGTGTCCTCGGCCGAAATCGACCCCCTCCCTGATTCATATTCATACACGGTGGGCGCCAAAAACAAACTCTCGTCGGCAAATATTCGGTGTATGCGAGATTAACGTCCTATCCCCAACCGACTAGTTTTGCTGTGATGTAGTAGAAATTTGAAACGGGGGCTAAGTTTGTAAATTTCCTCGCATTTGAGACAAGCGCGCCCTAAATACATGGTTCCCCCTTCCTCTCTACCTCCCTTTTCCCCATTCGTACTCCGTTGGTGCCAAAACACCCTCTCCACCCCACCCTCCTCCGTCCACCGCCGTCCGCCACCCCATCCACCGCCGTCCTCCTCCACCATGCGGTGCTGATACCCCGACGCCGCCGTCCATTACAAGAGATCGACCTCTCTCATCTACGGCTTCGGACCGGGATCCTTGCATCCCGTCCTCTCGCTTCATCCCCGCCTTCATCCACCTTGCCGGCGCCGCTCCTACGACCATCTCGTCCACCGCGCCCCGCCGCCACCGTATACCCTCCTAGATCTGCTTCCACGCCGCCGACAGCCATCGCTACCACATCACCATCAAATTCTCAGCAAATGCATACACGGTGCCGCACCAGAGGCGGTACTCTTTCGTATCTGCTCAACTTATTTATCGCAGCAAGAAAATAGATCGCCACTGCTTTACTCTGATTTTTTGTCTTGGTTGCGAAGTTGCCTTTGTCCGTTTTGCACCTTCAGATCCGCCATGGCACGCTCAACACCATACTCGCAATGCTTATGGTTTTCCCCTTTTATATTCCACACTAGTTAAATCACAGTAGACTAAATTTCAAAATTGGGTCAGTTGTTTTTTCAGAGCTCGCCGGAGTTCGCTGGTGCGATCGAAGGGGCTTGGGTGGTTGTGGGGCCTCGCTGAACGAAGAAAACTCGATGCGGGTTGGGGTTGGGGTGGGGGTGGGGGTGGGGGTGGCGGAGGAAAAAAGGCGGTGGGGGCCGATGGTCCGGCCGGCGGCCCGTGCGGTGTTCTGTATGGGAAGAATCAGAGACGAGGAAGAAGAAGGGTTAGGAGACGTAGGATCTTCATCCAACCGCCTGAAATGGTCGAGAGACAGCTAGGAGTTGCATTCTTAATGCGTTCTGGTTCATCATGTGTGGGCACTGCGCAACCAACATTTTATTATCCAAAATCTGCTTGCTCTTCTTTACCATGTTCCTCTTCCGTTCTTCTTTAATATGTACTCTCTCCATTCCTAAATACAAGTCTTTGTATAGATTCCACCATGGACTACATATGGAGCAAAATGAGTGAATCTACACTCTAAAATGTACCTGGATACATCTGTATGTGATCCATAGTGGAAATCTCTACCAAGACTTATATTTTGGAACGGAGGGAGTATGATAGTAGTACAGTATGTTCCTTGTACTGAAGATGAGCAGGGACATTTGCAGTGTAGAGGTCTATACGGTCAGTTGTGATGGACACTTTGAGCCTCTTTGATTCGTAGGATCTTGTAAACATAGGAATAGGATTTGTAGTGGCCTGCCCACTTGAATCCTATAAGAATAGCAAGGAAATGCGGGGAGTTCTGTCGCCTTTGAGAGTTACATTGATATTAACAGTACCGCACCTTCACTTGAAGAGAGCTGGTATCCGAAGCCTTTCTAGCCGTACCGGCAATACTAGCACATATATTCCAGCAAGTTCCACTTTGCTGATTTTACTCTGATGCTTAAGGTTTTCTCGTTATATCTACACTATGATCTGTGTAGCTGCTTTGTGTCGCACTAGCAGCAGTCCACTCTTGAAGCTAAACACTGCAATGACTTACAAAATTGGCACCAAGGCATTGAGTGCCATTCTGGATGCAATGAAACTCACACGCTCCTCACCTGTTGATTCTTCTTCAGAATATGATCCTAATGACTATTCTAACCTCGAGGAGTCAAAGGTAGATGGCCTCTCCTGTTCACCCATCAAGGTGCCTGTTCTAATTTGGCAAGGTTTTATTGATTGCGCGTATCTTGCATATGTTGTCTTGCATTTCTTCTACTTTGTTGCACCGCCATCTGCTTAGTTTACTCATCATATATGTCGAGATGCCATGCCCATCCATTATCAATACATATTCCATCTGTCATCATACCATGTTTTTCCACTCAAATGCTGTTCTTGTGCATCAGACATCAAAAAGGAAGAGGGTGATTGCCGAACCTGAAGGAGCACCAGCAAAGTCCTTGAAAAACGTGGTGGTGCCGGAGAAATCACTGGCCACTTATATTGGCTGTACAACCAGTGACACAAAACGTAGGACCGACTCCAGTAGACTGTACCCATACTTCACTGGCCACACCACTAGCCCCACCACACAGGATCTGCACTCCAGCAAAAGGTATACCGATTTCATTTGCCATCGCACCAGCTGTACCACAGAAAAATCCCACTCCAGCAAAAAGTACAGCAAGTCCACCGGCCGAAGACCTATCCCAACTGCAAAGACGTCCAATTCCTGCAGATTGGAACCCCATTCCATTTATTCCCAATTTAAAAGACAATGCTTTCAATGTTGTTAGGGACTACGTGCATATATTCCCATCATGGGAAGATTATTGTGAAGACAAACACCATTTTCACATCTTCCTGTCCAACTTACGTGTAAGTGCTATTATTCATGGCTATTATTTTCCTGTTTTCTGCTGATTGAACACATCAATAATTTACATTACATTGTTGTAACTAGGCGAGGGTCAATCTAGATAGTCATGACAAGCAAAGCTTGCGTGTGCTTTTCAAGGAAGCATTGCAGCAGTATCGGTGTTACCTAAGGAAATCACACTTTGATGGCAAGTCTATAAATGAATTTTCGGTGAAGTTTAGAAGACATTGAATGGGAAAACCTTGTTATGCACTGGCCTCGTTCCCAAGATGAGGTATTGTCTATGAAATCACATGACAATTTGAACTTCTACTTTTCTGCATGTGCCTTACGGATCTTTTTTGCAGGAAATCTGCTCGAAGAAGAATTCCGGTTTGACAAGAACGACAGGATATTGCAAATATGTTGCCCGCTGCTTTGCTCTTGTTAGTACCTGTTGTCCTGTATCACTGTACTTGCATACATACCTCGTTCATTATGTGACAGCAGTATGCATGATAGCTTGCTTATCAATTGTTCGCTCCAAATTATCTGATCTGTATGAATGGTTACAATAGTGTAGAATATATCCAATGTCAATGTTTTTTAGCTCTGCATTGTTCTTGTAAGTACATGCTGTCCTTTATCAGTGTACTTATAATGACAGGTAGTTGTTCATGTACCATCACTCTGCAGCTTATCTTCCTTTGCCCTCCATTTTCTACACATCAGATCTATATTTACTCTTACCATAAGGTTGGTACTGAAGAAGTTTAGCTGTGCATTGCTCTTGGCTGTACCTTTTGCATGTATCGCTGCACTTACATGTATAGCTACTTGGTTATGTAGCATAACTCTTTATCTTATCTTAAATATTCTCCATTTTTTGTATATTATCACATCTATATTTACTCTTAACAAAATGTAGAATAAAGGCAATGCTTTTGAAGAAGATTCTGTGGTAAACTTCTTGAATTGCAACCCCATCAGCATGGACAAGGACTTTATAGAGCCTGTCTTCACCAATAATGTAAGTTTGTCCATCTCAAGCCTTCAAACTTTGTTGTATATATTTGGTTAGGCATGACTGCAACAGCTATTTATTTTTGGTGTTTGCATCAAATTGCTTTTTGAAAGTTTATTATATGTAGTTCATAAACAAAAGTTCATCCTTTCTCAATTTAAGTTTTCAGTTGTACAACCAAGTTCCTTCTTTATACCATGTAAATTAAACTATACAGAGCAAGTGATCTTCTTTTGCACTGCATGTATGCTTCTGTTCTTCATCTGTAATCCAGTGGTGTGGTGAACCTACCCACTACAGCACAATGTCATATTCTGCAATGTCTTAACTATGAAAAATCACTACAAGAAATATGTTAACTTGTGACCACCACTATTGGTCACTGAAAGGTCACAAATTTCCATTTGCGACCTTTTTGTGACCAAAAACAGAAGGTCAAAAGCTGGTGGTCGTAAACTGACTATAGCGACCTTTCTTCTGGAATGGTCGAAGACGTTTACGACCAAAATACGTCTACTATGGCGTTTTGGTCACTAGCAACCTCCCTAGGCCACGTAGGCATCCAGCGTGGCAATCTGACATGGCACAAGATTTAGCCCGGTCCAATTCGATTTTCTACATGGGCCTAGCCCAACAATTCGGCCTTTTTATATTTTTTTCCTATTAATTTTAGTCAGCCACATGGGCCAAGCCCTACATTTCAGCCTTTTTATCTTTTTTTTCTGCCAAATTATGTTTAACCAAATGAGTCTAGCCCAATGTTTTTCAGGCTTTTTCTTTCCTGGGCCTTGGCCTTTCCACATTCATTTATTTTCGTTTCATTTTTTACCCAAAATATTTGTCCAATATAATTTGATCCTTGGCCTTTTAAGGTCCAACTCCAGCCCATTTAACGAACATTTTCAAACCAGTTTGAATAACAATATGAATCACCACCAATTAGCTGAATATTACAGAAATATCTCAAAACTCACATTCTACAAATTTCCATCACATCCGTACTTTATACAGATCCAAGCAACCTAGAAATACTCTAGAACAGGAAAAGAATAATTAGAACTATCTAGTGCTTCACAACAAGAAAACATGTAGTCTGCTTCTTCAAGTACTGCTTCTTCCTTAGCAATGACAGGCTGATGCAAAACATCTGGGCATTCAAAAGAGAACAAAAAGTATGTCACTGATATAATAAATATTACACGAATACTTTTAAAATAAAAACTAAAAGTACATGAGATGGAAACAATTAATTTGAGATGGAAAGTTAGCCAACAGAATTTATATAGAAGTTCTTTTTGCAATACAATTATCTTATGTACATATGAATGACACCCAAGTAATTTGAGATGGAAACAAGTACATCTAGCAATCTAACATGTATAGTGGCACCAGCAAAAGAGCAAGACACGGAAGAATTTTAGCTTTACATAATGTTTACAAGAACAGGACCCTGATACAGGATTTAGCTTGTCCTCAACACTGTTAACAAGGTACTGAAAGTAGCTATGTGCATCAGCCTCACCACGTCTTATCATGAATTGGTTGCTTTTAAAAACTATACTATATTTCTGGACAGCAAACTAAATAGACGGCTGCTCTCAAACCGTACATCCAAACAAAGCAAATAAGTACTCTACGGAAACCTTAGAACATGCTTTACAACTCATATGTAGAGGCCAACTTGAAATTATGAGCATAACGAACTCGTTTTTTAGTTAGAAGCTCGCTGTCCAAACCTGTCAGGTAGTGCAGTTTTTTAACTGAACCAAATTCAGTTTACACAGAGGTAAGGAACTACTTCAAAAACTGAGGTAAGTAAGGAAAACTACTTCAAAAACAGAGGTGCTAACTATGTTTACACAGAAAAACTGTACTATATTTCTGGACAGCAAACTAAAATAAACGGCTGCTCTCAAACCGTACATCCAAACGAAGCAAATAAGTACTCTACGGAAACCTTAGAACATGCATTGCATCTCATATGTAGAGGTCAACTTGAAATTATGAGCATAACGAACTCGTTTTTCAGTTAGAAGCTCGCTGCCCAAAACTGTTAGAAAAGCGTATACATAGATTCAGACCAATTGGTAAAGCGTATAAAATGAAATTTCCGCTGATTCAGTAAAGCGTATAAATAGATTCAGACCAATTGGTAAAATGAAATCTACTCCATGAGATTTAGTCAACTTTAGGGAGCATCGCAGATTCAGACCAATATTTGCAAGCATGTAAATACTGGTTCAACACTAGGGAGTACTGACTTTTGGTGGCAGCAAGAAAGCAACTCAATTTGGCAAGCAGTGATATGCCAAGTGAATTTAGTCAAACATGCAAGTGAATTTAGAGTAGTAGCACTAGGGACTAGGGACTGACAGCAGTAGCACTAGATTCAATCAAGTGAAAGTGAATTTAGAGCAGCAGCAAAATCAGGGAATGTGAGAGAGGTAGAGGGAGGCTCAACCATGAATTGCTGCTGCCCCATGGTTGGGTATGTAATTGTCGCCGCTCCTCCTTGTGGATGCCGAGGTTGGGGACGCCGGATCCGTGCGGGCATCCACCTCCCATCCGCACCAGCTGAAGCAAACCATAGCAGATGAACATCATTTAAACAGCAATGAACATCATTCAGATGCTTTAGAAGCATAACAGAGTGAACATCATTCGCATGCTATTCAGTACGATATCTCTGATTTTTCAACTAAGCAAAACATGCATACTGTAACACTTCAGTACGAATGTACGTAATGTCTCTTCCATCATCATCTTCTTGCGTAACAACAAATGAGAGGATGCACACATTTTAGTATCACCAATCAGTTATCTGCTAACATACAAATAACCAGACACATCTTTACTGATAAACATGACATAGCTATCAGCCATGTGGAAAAGACAAGCTTATGATGTTACATGCCGATTACAGAGGAGTATTTTCATGGAACCTGAGCCTAGAGAAGAGAATAAAGGATAAGCAGTGGTTCTATAGCAGCCTGGAATATGTGGACGCATATGCATACTGAACAAATGGTACAAGCAGTAGGGGACAAAACATCACAATGAGTCATGCTATCGCCAGGCTTAAATTGTATCCTCATTAGATACTTTGATGTTGATGGTTCCTGATAAGTATGCGCAACCTTGTACCGAGCGACAAATTAATGAGATGCTTGATGTCGATGGTTTATACAACCTTGCACCCATCGACAAATTAATGAGACACTTGATCTTGATGGTTGCTACACAACCTTGTGCCTATCAGCAAAATTTTGGTACTGTAGAGTACGACTAGCTATCTACGACGGAGCCGAGGGAACGGTTGCACGGGTCGATTCCTCGATTGCAGTGTCCCTAGAGATCCCAAACGGCTATCCTGTGTAGGACACGTTTCCAAATTCTGAAGGCAGTAGGAACCATAGCAAAACGATTTTATTTACTTGGAAGCGGCTTTGTATGTTCAGTTAGCATAGCAGATAACATTTGCGTAACACTTCAGTATGAATGTAATCTCACCAATCAGTCTGGAACTGCAGGAATCTTGGCATGCACACATTTTAGCAAGCGTCTTCCCTGCGATGGAAACAGCACCGACGAGAGATGTCAAACACAAGCCTCACGAAAATTTAGAACAGCAAGGGACGAGTACCGGACGACAGCAGGAAGAAACCACACCTGAGATGTAAGGCTGCAAAACATCGGCATCGCGGACGCCCGTCCATCCAGCCAGCCAGCCTCCGGCAATGGCGGCACGCGAGGTCACCAACCACGTATGCATGCCCAAGATGAATGTAATCAGTCTAGGTCCCGCCGTACATGAGAGGAGATGGAAGACTTGGCAAGGACAGCGTACATACCTTGGGCATCTAGGTCCCGCCGGAGATGCACCGTCGTCGACGACCACTGTAGTAGCAATCTCCGGTGTGGTCCGGTGTGCCGCACCAGACCGAGAGCAGGCGGTGGATCCCGATGCGGCCGGCCTCCATCACGCAGGTGGGTGCGGATCCGGCGCCGCCGTCGTCGGAACTGGTGCGCCCCATCTATCCATCCATGGGTGGGCGTGGGTGGGTGGATCCGTGGAAAAGGGGGTTTCCATGGGTGGATGGACGAGATGAGGAGGGAGGTCGGCCGGAGGTGGGGATGGGGCCGGAGACGGGGAGACGAGGTCGCCGGTGGGGGGGGGGATCGGCGGCGGAGGAGATTGGAGAGGAATCGGGGGTGGGGAAGAGGAGCAGTTTGCGGGCAGCTTTGCGGGGCTCCACTCGTGAATCTGGGCATTGGCTCGATCTTGGGTCAGCCTCGACCTTGTCTACGGTGAGGGTCGTCGACGGTGGCGGTGGGGGTGGGGTTGGGGGCGGCTGTGGGGCGAGAGGGGGAGAGTGGATCAGGGGAGAGGAGTGTATCGGGGAAGTTAGGTTTGGGTGAGAGGGTGAGGGGGTGAGGGCTGCCGTTGGATCCAGAAGCATCCAACGGTGGTTGAGGCATGATCCGCGTGATATGCCTATGAACCAATCATAACGCACTAAACAAGTTGCAGATTTTTTTGACCATATAAATTGGTCATGATTGATTACATGCAAATTTTTCATTTCATTTTTCAATGCTCAAAATGAGTTTTTTTGTGAAAGACCTATCAAATATTTGTTCAAATGATGCCATATTTTGCACAAGTTTACATCTTAAATTGGCAAACAACATTGACAAAGGGAGTTTTTATTTCTTTTGCATGAAAAAACAATTTTCCATTTTTTGAGTGCTTAAAATAAGTTTTTTGTGAAGAACCTACCAAATATTTTTTGTAAAATTTTACCAAATCAATTTTCTAAAATACTAGGCCATATTTAATGAACAATTGACCAAATGGTTAGGTGTTAAAGTTTTGATCCACCTCTGGTGAAAAAGACAAATTTCCGCCGTTTTAGGTGGAAGCGGGGCAAATTTGAACTGTGGCTGCCTCATAGTTTGCTATTTATTTTTTTCCAAAATTTATTTCTAGGTACAAAAGTATCTATTTAATCAGAGAAACATCAAAAGATTTCCAAGATTCAACCACTAGCTAGGAACGGTCAAGCCCGTCGTTTTGATCACATTTTGAAACGAGCATAAAAAATTCAAAAAAATTGAAAAATTGGAAAACCTTCGCATTGTGTCATTATATGTGGCCAAGTTCCTAGGAAAAATAACAAACTTGTAATACGGCAATTATTTTAAAAAAGTGTTCTCAGAAACGAGCTATCACATGTGGAGATCAATGGCTTTCAAGTCAAATGATTAATCTTATGGCCACATTCATGGCATAGTTTGCTCAAATGATCTCATATTGTGCACAAGGGTGCATATTGGAATGGCAAACAATGTTGCCTAAGGAAGTTTTCATTTTCTTTGGACGAAAAAACTATTTTCCATTTTTCGAGTGCCCAAAGGGAGGTTTTTTTGTGAAGGACCTCCCAAATAATTATTGCAAAATCGGACCAAATCAATTTTCTAAAATACTAGGCCATGTTTAATGCATAATTGACAAAATGGTTGGGTGCCAAAAGTTTTTATCCACCTCTGGTGAAAAAGACAAATTTGTGCCGATTCAGTAGGAAGCGGGACAAATATGAACTGCAGCTGCCTCATAGTTTGTTCTTTATTTTTTCAAAAAATCATTTCTAGGTACATAAGTATCTATTTAATCAGAGAAACACCAAAAAAAATCCAAGATTCAACCACTAGCTAGGAACGGTCATTCCCGCCGTTTTGACCGCATTTTGAAACGGGCATAAAAAATTCAAAAAAAATCAAAAAATTGGGAAACCTTCGCATTGTGTCATTATATGTGACCAAGTGTCCAGGGAAAATAATAAACTTGTAATACGGTAATTATTTTAGAAAAGTGTTCTCATAAATGAGCTATCATGTGTGAAGATTCATGGATTTCAACCCAAACGCTCAATCTCATGGTCACATTCATGGCATAGTTTGTTCAAATGATCTCATATTGTGCACAAGGGTGCATCTTGGAATTCCAAACAATGTTGCCAAAGGGAGTTTTCATTTTCTTTGCACGGAAAATTCATTTTCCATTTTTCGAGTACCCGAAATGAGGTTTTTTTGTGACGGACCTACCATATATTTGTTGCAAAATTGTACCAAATCATTTTTATAAAATATTAGGACATATTTAATGCACAATTGACAAAATGGTTGGGTGTCAAAAGTTTTGATCCACCTCTGGTGAAAAAGACAAATTCCCGCCGATTCAGTTGGAAGCGGGTCAAATTTGAACTGCAGCTGCCTCATAGTTTGCTATTTATTTTTTCCAAAAATCATTTCTAGGTACGTAAGTATCTATTTAATCAGAGAAACATCAAAAGTTCTCCAAGATTCAACCACTAGCTAGGAACGGTCAAGCCCGCCGTTTTGACCGCATTTTGAAACGGGCATAAAAAATTCAAAAAAAATCAAAAAATTGGAAAACCTTCGCATTGTGTCATTATATGTGACCAACCAGGAAAAATAATAAACTTGTAATACGGTAATTATTTTAAAAAAGTGTTCACAGAAATGAGCTATCAAGTGTGAAGATTCATGGCTTTCAAGCCAAATGATCAATCTTATGGCCACATTCATGGCATAGTTTGTTCAAATGATCTCATATTATGAAAAAGGGTGCATATTGGAATGGCAAACAATGTTGCCTAAGGAAGTTTTCATTTTCTTTGGACGAAAAAACCATTTTCCATTTTCTGAGTGCCTGAAATGAGTTTTTTTGTGAAGGACCTACCATATATTTGTTGCAAAATTGGACCTAATCAATTTTATAAAATACTAGGCCATATTTAATGCACAATTGACAAAATGGTTGGGTGTCAAATTTTTTGATCCACCTCTGGTGAAAAAGACAAATTCCCGTCGATTCAGTTGGAAGCGGGTCAAATTTGAACTGCAGCTGCCTCATAGTTTGCTCTTTATTTTTTCCAAAAATCATTTCTAGGTAAATAGGTATCTATTTAATCAGAAATACATGGTTTGATGGTGAGACATCGAGGTTTGGACGGTGGCCAAGGGCCCCAACTCTAGAGCGCGTAAGCTCGCATGCCCGCCGCGTGGTCACCACGTGCCCGTGGCGTTGCCATGTGTTCTGGGCAGCCTAGGAATGTCTAGTGGGTTGGTCACTCCCCAGGTAGGTGCTAGGAAGAAAATCACAACATAAGATTCTCACGAGGAGACCGATCGATGCTCAAACATGAATAAGCAGCCAAGTGTTTGATTTGCGGTACGGGAAATGCACATGGCTAATGGGCGTGAGTTTTGTCTGAGGATGATCAGTTACTAAGAAGACCGTATTCACAAATTTTCACCTCAAAAGGAGGAGCCTAGGTGGTACTTGCTTTACAAAGTACCACACTGGACATAAATACGAATATTGAAGCTGGGCTCACAATAATGAATGGATTGAGTTGGCATTTGGTGGAGGATGGTTATTTGGGCGCAGGAAAGCACTGTAGAAAATGGATACCATTTGGACATGCCAAAGTGGTACTTCCTTCACAAACTGTTGTTCTGAACAGAATAGGAAAATGAATATTTTTGAATTATTTTTGAACTAGGAAAGGAAGGATTTTACATATTTGACGAAGATATGACCCAAAGAATTTATGAGATTTTTTTGGGAATTTTTGGAATGACAGAAATATAGGTTGCTTCACAACCTAGGGCAAAAACTGCCACATGGACATGAAACATAGGCAAAACTGATCAGATGGCGCCTAGTCATCGCAACCCACCACAATTTACAAGGCTATGACCATCTATATTGGTCGTTAACAACTAGAAATAAGGTAGCGCACTAGTGCTATTTGCTTTATGACCATTTCGTGTAAGGAAATTATGACCTTTCTGACCAAAATGGTCGCAATGGTTTAGGGTTTGGAGCCCCCCAGACAGCTTTTGACCAATTGGTCTAAAATGGTCATAAATTTATGACCAATTCTTGGAGGGTCACTGACAGAAGGTCATAAGTTAACATATTTCTTGTAGTGAATGTCATATCATTCTACTATTATTTAAACCGTCTCTTTATTTGCCAATCTAAAATGGTATAAATTGACAGCACACTAACCATTGATACTTATGAGTTCTTGATCTATAATCCAGTGGTGTCGTGAAGCTGCCAACTCCTTCACAATGTCATTTCCTTCCAGGACTTGACCTGAACAATACCATACTGTGTTACTGCAAATTTAAACTGTGTCACTTTATTCGTCAGTAAGAAATGTGATGAATGGTCAGCACTGATACTTTTATGTGCAAAACCTGTCATCTGTCTGCTTGTTTATCTTTCACAGTGAGGAAGATATAAGTGTTGAACAAGCGCAGTCTCATCATCTTGCTCAGCTGCTTGCGCTGCAGCTCCCCAGCAGGGCTAACCTTTCTTGAACTCTATTGAAGTGTTGTCGGTTTTGTATATTATTTTGTCGGCGTGTTTATTTGCACTGGTGGTGATCTTTGATGCCCAGTGTATGTAATCTGTTGTCTGCTTGTGCTTTATTATCATAGTGGCGAACTTTGATGCCTAGTGGATGTAATATGCCGTAATTTCTTTATTGTATAGTGTAGGTTTTTTCTTATTCACGTTGCTGCAGTTATTTTACTATATATATATCATGTCTTCGCAGTAAACCGGCCAAATCGTAAAATTACGGTACATAATCGGGCCGTCATGCAATCACGATGTAGGTTGGGCCTGAAACGCGCCGATCAGCTCACGGGCCGGCAGCAGCCCGAAATGAACCCCGGCCCATGATTGTGCGAATCAAATCACGGGCTTTTAACATGCCCAAAAATTGTCTCGGTCCTTGTTTGGCCCAATCAGATATCGGTTGCGAGCAGGCTGGATGCAAACCGGGCAGTAGTTAGGCCCAACTATATGATGGGCTTTTAACAGGCTGAAATTAATATAGGGCTGAAATGTTAAACGGGCCCTTAACAGGCCAAAACTAATATCAGGCCGAATTACTAAGTGGGCCTTTAGCAAGTGGGCCCAAAGCATAGTGTCTAGTTGATGGGCCGAATCTGATATGGGCCATAATTAGGCTCAAAACCACTTAAAGGGCTGGACCTGATCTGGGCCGTAATTTGGCCCAGAACATGGTAGGCTTTTAGCGGGCCGGATCTCATATGGGCCACTATTAGGCCCCGAGCGTGGCAGGCCATTAAAAGACCGTATCAAATATGGGCCGGCATTTGGCCCAAAACATGGCAGCCAGTTAACGGGCCGGCCTACTAGGGTCCTCAAAATCTTGTGGGCCTACAGTTGGGCTGACCCATTAATGTCGGTGAAATCTCGTGGGCCTTTAGCTGGGCCGGCCCATTATGATCCGCAAGAATTTTGTGGGCCTTTACCTGGGCTGGCCTATTATGGCACACAAAAATCTTATGGGCCTTTACCTAGGTCGGCCCATTATGGCCCGCGAAATCTTGTGGGTCTTTAGCTGGGCCAACCCATTATGGTCCGCAAAATCTCGTGGGCCTTTAGCTGGGCCGGCCCATTATGGTCCGCAAAATCTTGTGGGCCTTTAGTTGGGCCGGCTCATTTAAACTTGTTGGGCCGTGCCACGTGTCGACGTATCATAGGCGCCTTCTGTCCAGTGAGTGGATGACATCTGTCCCGTCGATGAGCCGACACGTGTTTCCTCTAGCCAATGATGATTTTACACGTGGAAAATCCCCATTGGTCGGGGCTGTTAACGGGTTATCGGATCCAAAACCCGACCCGATAGCTTAACGGCGTTCCGTTACGGTGGATGCCATGTGTCGGTCACCCTTGACGAAAGCACTTCTGTGATGCGCGATTTATTGTCATGGAAGTGGACACTTCCATGATGATAATTTTGGTAATGTCATGGAACACTTCTACGGCAGCACAGGTATGACTATCTTGATTCTGTCATAAATTTGTCATGGATGTACATGCATGACAAAAAAAGCGACCTACTATGACAAACACGTATCATCACGGAAGTGTATTTTTTTTGTAGTGCTCTCGCCGGATCTGGGGGTCGGAATAACTTGTCCTTGAGCAGGAAGCCGGTGGTGGATCTCTGCAGTCAGATATCTGGCTGCCCTAAGTTTTGTAATATCCTCCTCTGTAACAGAGGAAGCCACCCATCGACCTTGAGAGCTGGATCCGGACATGATGGGAAGGCTGAAAGCAATGGAGTCGAACCTTGGGTGGTGGAACTCGGGGTTAGGAAGGCTGAGGAGAAGTTTGGCATAAAAAGACGGCCCTTGGTTCTTTATAAAGGTCTCCGGTATTGGACGCCTCCTCCTAAAGCCTAAGAACCAGCCTATTCCTAAGGAATCTTCCCCACATGACGGTTTGGTTACCCACGTCCGTATTGATGAAAATCCCGCAATAAGGGGACACGATCCCTGCTTCGACAAGACGTGCCAGTAAAAACCACGCCCCCAAAACGTGGAATGGCGGGACAGGAAACGGTTCGAAATAAAGGCCGGGAGGGCGTGACATCACATTATTAAAGTTGCCAGGAGATCGGATTCATGGAAGTGTTGTACCCTCTACAGTTGTGCGTTGTAGATCCGAACACGTTCGTTTCGTCCGAAGACTATTCGAGGGTTCGGAAGGAGGAACCCGCCTTGCAATGCCGAAGACAACACTACGCGCCAGATACCTTGTCATTGAAGCCAGGTTCAGGGGCTACTAAGGGAGTCCTGGACTAAGGGGTCCTCGGGCGTCCGACCTGTTTATGGGCCAAACTGGTGGGCTGTGAAGATATGAAGACCGAAGACGGTGCCCGTGTTCGGATGGGACTCTCCTTGGCGTGGAAGGCAAGCTGGGCAAACAACTATGAAGATTCCATATTATGTAACCGACTCTATGTAACCCTAGACCCCCCGGTGTCTATATAAACCGAAGGACTTAGTCCGGATAGGGTATACTCAATACCGTAGTCATACAAGCTAGACTTCTAGGGTTTAGCCATTACGATCCCGTGGTAGGTCAACTCTTGTAATACTCATATCCATCAATATCAATCAAGCAGGATGTAGGGTGTTACCTCCATCAAGAGGGCCCGAACCTGGGTAAAACTCCGTGTCCCCTGTCTCCTGTTACCATCAACCTTAGACGCACAGTTCGGGACCCCCTACCCGAGATCCACTGGTTTTGACACCGACAACCCTTCCTTAGGAAGAGCATACGCCGGACTATATCCGAGGACCTCGCCGGCCATGCATCGACCAATCCGGCCCCTGACCCTGCCATAAGGACTAGGGTTGATACGGGTAAAAAGCCGGATTGCCATTTCCATGAGGATTCATATAATGTATATGTGACAAATTCCGAAGTGGAGAGCGCAATGAATCATCGGCGGCGGAAAGAGGCCATGCGCGACCCAAGTTTCACCGAAGAGGCATTCAATGCCCTCAGTTCTGCGGATGCATATATCCAAGCTGCTCGGGATGGACTTGTCGGAGCCACTCACCAGCTTTCAAAGGATATGCAGGTAAGAACTATGTATAGAATCATGTGCCAGTAGTCCCCGAGACTTGAAGCAATTATCCCAACTGATTTAAGGGTCATTTATATTATCAGGTACTCACGGCGAAAAATAACACGATGTCCAAGGAGCTTGAAGAATGTCGGACCAAGCTAACTGTTGTCACCACCGAACTGGAAAATTTGAAGAAATCCAAGAAGGCACCGGATGGTAAGCACAACAGTGTCCGGAAAATATGGTTCTGTCCTAACAATGATTTTTGAATATTCATTGTTTTGTTTACAGTAGCAGAATCAACAGATCAGCTGGAGGAGAGGCTAAAGGCTGCTCAGGCGGACAAACAACGTGCCGAAGGGCAAGAAGCCGCCAGTCAACGTGTATTAACACGGACCATTAATGAGAAGAACAAACTACACGATGCCAACATCAAGCAAGTCGGAGAGCTAAAGGACGTAAGAGCCCAACTGTCGGATGCCTTGAAGGAGAACAGAAAGCTGAAAGGCGGCATATTTAGTATGTCCTTGAACCTAACTTTCATAAGATCCCCTAATGGGAAGTTTTATGAGATTTGGTCCTGTAGGTTTGTTAACTGGGCGGCCCGAGGGAGATGTGTCCGGATTTCAAGGCGACATGCTACAAGAGCCATCCAAAGTGCACGAGCGAGCTCGGAAAGCAATGAGGAACATGGCTAAGGATTTACGGCCATCCGATTCTCCTCCAGGAATGATGGGGGAGCTCGCGAATATATTCAAGGGAGCTCGTCTTCGTTTTGAGCTATGGAAGGCAGCAGCATGTCGAGAAGGTGCACGAGAAGCCGGGGCCATGGTGAACACACGATATACCGAACTTGACAGACAAGAAATTCCGGTTAGCCTGGTGTACTACCAAGTAAAGATAGCCGCCAAATTCTCACAACAGGAATGTAAACTAGACAGCCTGATAGATGGCATAGATAAAGCGTAGGCGTGTGATTTCATGTAACAAGACACTTTATCATCAACTTATGTCCGACCGAATTGTAAAAGATTGTCATGGCAGACCTTCCGCTTTGACCTCCGAAACCCAAGGGTTGGAGTGTTTCCGAAAACTATACTTGTGGGAAACACCAAGTATGTTCGGAAACTAGGCAATCCGGCCATAGTGCTTGAATAGACAAACTATATTCAGGGAGTTATGTTATATTACTTTTTAACGTAAGAAACATCTTCCAAAGAGAATAGTTCTGTTAAGGGTTCCTCTCCATGGGTCAGCATGCATTATGTATGCATGCCTAAGCCGTGATGCGAAAGAATAACATGAGTCTTTGTATTCTGATAGTTTATATTGCAACGAAGGTAGTTCGTTGTTTGTCCGCCGACCAATTATTCCCTTAAGAATGCTAGCTTTCGACTTCACCCGTCTGAGGTACATGTCCAGATGACCTGGTTGTAACAATCGCAGAGGTGCTCCCTTTATGCCCTAGCCGAACAAGCGGGAACATAGGGCATAAGCACAGGAGCCAGGCAACCCAGCTTGGCAAAAACTTAAGTCATAGAGGTGCATATAATGGCGAGGACAGGACACATATGAGAAAACAACACATATATGTGATGAGCTTTATGCTCAAAATAATAATAAGCTTCTATTGAGAGAAGCCCCCAGTTATGGTGGGGGATGTACATTTAAGGATGTATACCCCTCAAGTGTGCGGCTTACCTGAACATACGCTAGAAATCGTGTAAAACAAAAATAAAAAAGGAAAAAACTGAAAAGGGGGGAAAAAGGGAACGAATAAAGGTATGTGTCCGGACTTAGGCGTAGAATCTTCGGAGCCTAGCAACGTTCCATGGGTTCAGCTCTAAGCGATTATCCGATGCATTGTGATGGCGATAGGCTCCTCCGGTGAGAACTTCATCTATAATGAAGGGACCCTCCCATTTGGGCTTGAGCATGTCCTTTTTCTTCTCTGGTAGGCATAGAACGAGTTCACCAACATTTTAAGTCTTTGCTCGCACTTGTTTGCTTTGGTATCTTCGAGCTTGTTGTTGGTAGAATGCGGAACGAGCCTTTGCAACATCGCGCTCCTCCTCCAGGCCATCTAAGTCGTCCTGCCGATCGAGCTCGGCCTCTCTCTCTCCTCATACATGCGCACTCGAGGTGAATCATGGATAATATCGCAGGGCAAGACAGCCTCTGCGTCGTACACCATGAATAATGGTGTGTATCTGATGGTGCGATTGGGCGTGGTCCGCAGCCCCTAGAGTATGGAGCCGAGCTCCTTGACCCAGTGCTTATCTGACTCCTTTAGGGATCGCACTAGCCTGGGTTTGATGCCGCTCATTATTAGGCCATTGGCCCGTTCAACTTGACCGTTTGTTTGGGGGTGATACACGGAGGCGTAATCGAGTTTAATACCTAGATTAGCACACCAATTTTTGACCTCATCGACTGTGAAATTAGAGCCATTATCCGTGATAACTCTATGTAGGACACCATAATGGTGTACAACGCCGGAGATAAAATCTATCACTGGTCTGGCTTCAGCCGTTTTTACTGGTTTAGCCTCTATCCACTTAGTGAATTTATCCACCATAACCGGTAAATATTTCTTCTTATGGCTTCCCCCTTTAAGGGGTCCGACCATGTCTAGCCCCCAGACCGCGAAAGGCCAGGTAATAGGGATTGTTCTTAGGGCTGTGGGTGGCATATGGCTTTGATTGGCAAAGAGCTAGCACCTGACACAAATGCTGCACAAGGGCCTGTGCATCTGCTCGGGACTTGGACCAAAAGCAACCTATACGGAAGGCCTTGCTTACGAGGGACCGAACTGCAGCGTGATGGCCACCGAGGCCAGCATGTATTTCGGCCAAGAGCTGCCGCCCCTCCTCTTTGGAGATACATCTTTGAAGAACTCCAGTAGTGCTTTTCTTGTAGAGTTCTCCTTCATGAATTTTGTAGGCTTTGGAGCGTCGAACTATGTGACGGGCCTCGTTCTAGTCATCAGGGAGCTCCTGCCTATTAAAGTAGGCTAGGAAAGGTTTGGTCCATGGAGTGATTACCTCCATGATTACATGGGCGGAAGGTGTTGGCTCGATGCCCGAGTCCCCGGTGATATCCGAGTCATCTTCGGCATCCGGGGGTGTGGTCGGCGCTGGACTGGTATTTCTGCTCTCGTCCTGCCATACCACGGATGGCTTGAAAAGCCTTTCCATGAAGGTTTTAGGTGGGACGGGGTCACGTTTAGCGCCCATTCGAGCATGGATGTCCATTGCGTGATTGCTCTCTCAGGCCACATGGTGGAATTCAAGCCCTTCAAATCGAGCTGATATTTTGAGTACGGCGTTGCGGTAGGCCACCATCTTCAGATCTTTTGCATCGAATTCTCCGTTAATTTGAGATGTCGCGAGGTTTGAATCCCCTCTCCCCTCAAGGCGTTGTATTCCCATAGAAATGGCCATCCGAAGCCCATGCAGTAATGCTTCATATTCTGTCGCGTTATTGGAGTCCGTATACATGATTTGTAATACATAACAGACTGTGTCCCCTGTAGGGGATGTTAGTATGACACCGGCCCCCAATCCGGCTAACATTTTAGAGCCATCAAAGTACATCACCTAGTTAGAGTATCTGTTGTACTCTTTAGGGAGTTTAGCTTTTGTCCATTCAGTGATGAAGTCAGCCAACACCTGAGATTTAATAGCTCGGCGTGGCTTCTATGTTATTTCAAATGGCAAGAGTTCGATAGCCCATTTGGCAATGCGGTCGGAGGCGTCTTGGTTGTTTATGATGTCGTTGAGTGGAACTTCGGAAGCCACCGTGATCAAGCACTCTTCAAAGTAGTGTCGCAGCTTCTGAGATGCCATGAAAACCGCATAGGCTATCTTTTCATAGTGCGAGTATCAGGATTTGCATGGTGTAAGGACCGCCGACACATAGTACGTTGGTTTTTGAAGTGGGAATTTGTGTCCCTCTTCCTCCCGTTCGACGAAGAGCACAACGCTCACCACCTGGTGAGTTGTGGATATGTAGAGCAACATAGGCTCGCCGATGTTTGGTGCGGCAAGGATTGGGTTGTTTGCTAACAAGGTTTTTATTTCTTCCAATCCAGCTGTTGCCGCATCCGTCCATTCAAAGTGGTCGGTGCGTCGGAGCATGTGATAAAGTGGCAATGCCTTTTCAACTAGTCTGGATATGAAACGGCTCAATGTTGCCACACACCTCGCTAGCTTTTGGACTTGTTTTAAGTCTGTTGGCATTGCCAATTGCGACAGGGCCCGGATTTTTGCTGGTTTGCTTCAATTCCTCTGTTGGACACAATGAACCCGAGCAATTTTCTGGCTGGGACTCCAACGACACATTTTCCGGATTGAGTCGGATATTATATGTCCAGAGGTTGTCGAATGTGAGCCGCAGATCGTCCACCAACGATTCGATATGCTTAGTCTTGATGATTACGCTGTCCACATATGCCTCCACCGTCTTGCCAATTTGTTTTTCCAGGCATGTTTGAATCATGCATTGATAAGTGGCGCCGGCTTTTTTGAGTCCGAAAGGCATAGTGTTGAAGCAGAAAAGGCCCATACGGCGTAATGAATGCCGTTGCGGCCTGGTCGGATTTCTTCATCTTAATCTGATGGTATCTAGAGTATGCGTTGAGGAAACACAGTGAATCGTGTCCTATAGTTGCATCGATGATTTGGTCAATGCGGGGCAATGGGAAGGGGTCCTTAGGGAAGGCTTTCTTGAGGTCTTTGAAATCGACACAAAGGCGCCAGGATTTGTCCTTTGGCACCATGACCGGGTTTGCTAACCAATCCGGGTGTTTGATCTCTCTAATAAACCCGGCTTCAAGTAGTTTGGCTAGCTCCTCCCTCATAGCTTGTCGCTTGGGTTCGGAAAGTTGCTGCAGCATTTTCTTGACTAGCTTCAACCCCTTTATTATGTTGAGGTTGTGCTCGGCCGGTCTGCATGGGATTCCTGGCATATCCGAAGGATGTCAGGCAAAGATGTCCCAATTCTCGCGCAGGAAAGCTCTTAGAGCGGCGTCGACCATCGGATCCAGCTGTGCTCCAATGGCTGCTGTTTTATTAGGATCCATCAGGTGGACTTGGAATTTGACTATGTTGTCTACTAGCTTGAAAGAAGTGGACTTAGGCCTTTTATCGAGGATTACATTGTCTCTATCCACTGTGGAGCGCAGAGCGGTGAGATCCTCAGCAACAAGGGCCTCAGATAATGTGTCGAGGGCCAACGATGCGGTTTTGTTTTCGGCGTCGAGTGCTATGTCCGAATCACTGGTGATAGTGATAACTCCATTGGCCCCGGGCATTTTGAGCTTCATGTACCCGTAATGGGGTATAGCTTGAAAGCGTGTGAATGCATCTCGCCCCAACAGGGCGTGCTATCCTCTGTTGAAAGGTGCCACGTGGAAGATTAACTCTTCGGACCTGTAGTTCTCCGGCGTGCCGAATACTGCATCAAGCTTGATTTTCCCGAGCATCGCGCTTCTCGACTGGGGATAATG
Organism: Triticum urartu; assembly: GCF_003073215.2. Lineage (NCBI taxonomy): Eukaryota > Viridiplantae > Streptophyta > Magnoliopsida > Poales > Poaceae > Triticum > Triticum urartu. The sequence continues at coordinate 466,788,232 of NC_053028.1, forward strand.
CCTCGAAAGGTTGTACTGCTTTGCTTGATGCGGCTCTTGTCTATTTGCATTTTATCGAGCGTGTCTTTATAGATGAGGTTTAGTCCGCTGCCGCCGTCCATGAGCACTTTAGTAAGCAGAAAGCCGTTGATGATTGGGTTTAAGACCAAAGCGGCTGGTGCGCGGACTGATCGAGCCCTTGGTTCGTCATTGGCGGTGAAAGTTATCGATGTATCGTTCCAAGGATTTACTGCGGCTATTTGCTTGATTTCGGCGAGGTCGCGGAGTACCCTTTTTACACTGATTATTTGAAGAAAAGGTTTCGAAGACTGTGAAGACGTTGAGATCGTCGTCCTCTAGAGCGTATTTCTCTGAGGTTGTATTGGTGAGGATAGTCTCACCGCTCTTAGCCACCTGCCGGAGTACCCAACATGCCCGAAGGTTGTGCGTTGGTTCAGAATTTGGCGTCGGGTGTATCTGACAGGGCTTGTCAAGCCATTCATCAAGGAAAGTTATGTGTCCATTTAAGGGCTGGATTTTCTTGTCCACGGGATGATGACCGGGTGCCCCACGAGGGTGCATCCTTTTTGCCCGTCCGGTGGGTGGCTTAAAGGTGGGTGGTTCCCACCGGGCTGTCTGGGCTTTCCAGGCGCTTTCCATTGCGCAATATTTTTGTACTATATGCGCTAATTCTGCAAAGTGCAGTATGCGGCATCGGTTGAGGGCATTGAGGATCCCCTCATCCGTACAATTGCGGCAGAATACTAAAACCGCGTCATCATCGTAGAAATCTTTGATCTTGTTTTTAACAAGGAGGAATCTGGCCCAAAAGTGATGGACTGTTTCCTGAGGTTGCTGCCATGCGTACATTACGTCACATATGTCCGGAGGACAGGAATTTCTTGGGGAGTATTGCTTGTGGTGGGTGGGCGTGCTGAAATCCGAACCCCGGCCCACTGCAGAATCCGGAGGTTGAAGAATTTCTGAGGTTACTAGCCCGGGATCCGGAGTGTCCTGGGGGTTCTGAGGCTCAACGCCTGGTTCTATGTTCGGAGGACAGGAGGTCTCTTCCCGAAGATGGGTATCCGGCTCGCAAGGCTCAGGAATTCGAACATAGCTTGTTCTCAGCATAGGGGGAGAGGCATCCTCAGCTTGTTCCTCTACAACCGCCATCAGATGGGTGATAGGTGGGGACCTAATTTCCCTCTGATCGGGTTTAAGCCCAATCCAATCATAGTCTGTTGCGACCCACAGGGCGGCGATGCGATCTAGCAGTTCATTCAAAGATGAAATATCCACCGGATCCATCTTGTCGGAGTGTTCGAGGCCGATGCAGAGATGATTTTTGGCAATTTGGGGGACCGCCTTTGGCTTAACTGTCAGCCGGGCACCCATGGTAAAACTGCCGAGCTAGAGGATCTGCCCAGGATCTAGGGCCCTTCCAGAGGTGATTTTGTCATTGATGACAAGGCGAGCCATCGATCCTTCTATTGTCGACACAGAGGAACTCTCAATGAAAGCACCAATGTCGGTGTCAAAACTGGCAGATCTCGGGTAAGGGCCCCCGAACTGTGCGTCTAAGGATCGAAGGTAATAGGAAGCGGGGGACACGATGTTTACCCAGGGCTGGGCCCTCTTGATGGAGGTAATACCCTACTTCATGCTTGATTGACTTTGATGAGTATAGGGGTTACAAGAGTTGATCTACCTCGAGATCATAATGGCTAAACCCTAGATGTCTAGCCTGTATGATTTGTGATTGCCTCTATGGACTAAACCCTCCATTTTATATAGATACTGGAGGGGGCTAGGGTTGTACAGAGTTGGTTTATAGAGAAAGGAAACTACGCGTCTGGCCGCCAAGCTTGTTGTCCATGCAACGGAGAGTCCCATCCGGATACGGGGGAAGGTCTTCTATCTTGTATCTTCACGGCCCATCAGTCCAGCCCATGTCACATAGCCCGGACGCCCGAGGACACCCTTATCCAGGACTCCCTCATGCACCCCAAAGGCACACCAATAGTTATATTAGCCGTGTGTGGTACTCCTCCGGTCATAGCATCGTAGTGCTTAGGCGAAGCCCTGTGCGGATCACATCACCATCACCATCACCACACCGTTGTGCTGACGGAACTCTCCCTCGACCATCTGCTGGATCAAGAGTTCGAGGGACGTCATCGAGCTGAACGTGTGCTGAACACAGAGGTTTCGTACGTTCGGTACTAAGATCGGTTGGATCGTGAAGACGTTCGACTACATCAACCGCGTTAATCTAACGCTTCCGCTTTCTGTCTACGAGGGTACGTGGACACTCTTTCTCCCTCTCATTGCTATGCATCTCCTAAATAGATCTTGCGTGATCGTAGGAATTTTTTTGAAATTGCATGCTACATTCCCCAACAGTGGCATCCGAGCCAGGCCTATGCGTAGATGATATGCACGAGTAGAACACAAAGAGTTGTGGGTGATAATAGTCATATTGCTTACCACCAACGTATTATTTTGATTCGCCGGTATTATTGGATGAAGCGGCCTGAACCAACATTACATGACCATGTTCATGAGACCAGTTCTACCGATGTGCTTTGCACACAGGTGGCTGGCGGGTGTATGTTTCTCCAACTTTAGTTGATTCGAATTTGACTACAGCCGGTCCTTGTTGAAGGTTAAAACAGCAAACTTGATGGGAAATCGTTGTAGTTTTGATGCGTAGGTAAGAATGGTTCTTGCTAGAAGATCGTAGCAGCCACGTAAAACTTGCAACAACAAAGTAGAGGACATCTAACTTGATTTTGCAGGGCATGTTATGATGTGATATGGTCAAGACGTGATGAGATATAAATTTTTGTATGAGATGATCATGTTTTGTAAAAGTTATCAGCAACTGGCAGGAGCCTTATGGTTGTCGCTTTATTGTATGAAATGCAATTGCCATGTAATTGCTTTACTTTATCACTAAGCGGTAGCGATAGTCGTAGAAGCAATAGTTGGTGAGACGACAATGATGCTACGATGGATATCAAGGTGTCAAGCTGGTGACGATGGAGATCATGACGATGCTTTGGAGATGGAGAACCAAAGGCACAAGATGATGATGGCCGTATCATGTCACATATTTTGATTGCATGTGATGTTTATCTTTTATGCATCTTATTTTGCTTAGTACGGAGGTATCATTATAAGATGATCCCTCACTAAATTTCAAGGTATAAATGTTCTCCCTGAGTATGCACATTGCTATAGTTCGTCGTGCCGAGACACCATGTGATGATCAGGTGTGATAAACCCTATGTTCACATACAATGGGTGCAAGCCAGTTTTGCACGTGCAGAACACTCAAGTTAAACTTGACGAGCCTAGCATATGCAGATATGGCCTCGGAACACTGAGACCGAAAGGTCAAACGTGAATCATATAGTAGATATGATCAACATAGAGATGTTCACCATTGAAAACTACTCCATCTCACGTGATGATCGGACATGGTTTAGTTGATATGGATCACGTGATCATTTAGATGCCTAGAGGGATGTCTATCTAAGTAGGAGTGCTTAAGTAAAATGATTAATCAAACTTTAATTTATCATGAACTTAGTCCTGATAGTTTTTGCATATCTATGTTGTTGTAGATTAATGGCCTGTGCTACCGTTCCCTTGAATTTTAATGCGTTCCTAGAGAAAGCTAAGTTGAAAGATGATGGTAGCAACTACACGGACTGGGGCCGTAACTTGAGGATTATCCTCATTGCTGCATAGAAGAATTACATCCTGGAAGCACCGCTAGGTGCAAGACCCGGTGCAGGAGCAACTCCGGACGTTATGAACGTCTGGCAGAGCAAAGCTGATGACTACTTGATAGTTTAGTGTGCCATGCTTTACGGTTAGAATCGGGACTTCACAGACGTTTTGAGCGTCATGGAGCATATGAGATGTTCCAGGAGTTGAAGTTAATATTTGAAGCAAATGCCCAAGTTGAGAGATATGAAGTCTCCAACAAGTTACACAGCTGTAGAATGGAGGAGAATAGTTCTGTCAGTGAACACATACTCAGAATGTCTGGGTACCATAACCACTTGACCTAGGTAGGAGTTAATCTTCCTGATGATAGTGTCATTGACAGAGTTCTTCAATCAGTGCCACCAAGATATAAAGGCATCGGGATGAACTATAATATGCATGGGATCGAAATGACAATTCCCGAGCTCTTCGCAATGCTAAAGGCTGCGGAGGTAGAAATCAAGAAGGAGCGTCAAGTGTTGATGGTTAACAAGACCACTAGTTTCAAGAAAAAGGGCAAAGGGAAGAAGGGGAACTTCAAGAAGAATAGCAAGCAAGTTGCTTCTCAAGGGAAGAAGCCCAAGTCTGGACCTAAGCCTAAAACTAAGTGCTTCTACTGTAAAGGGACTGGATAAGAAGGGTGGCAAAGTGAAAGGTATATTTGATATACATGTTATTGATGTGTACCTTACTAATGCTCGTAGTAGCATCTCGGTATTTGATATTGGTTCTGTTGCTCATATTTGCAACTCAAAACAGGGGCTATGGATTAAATGAAGATTCGCTAAGGACGAGGTGACGATGCGCGTCGGAAATGGTTCCAAGGTCGATGCGATCGCCGTCGGCACGCTACCTCTACATCTACCTTCGGGATTAGTTCTAGACCTGAATAATTGTTATTTGGTGCCAGCGTTGAGCATGAACATTATATCTGGATCTTGTTTGATGCGAGATGGTTATTCATTTAAATCGGAGAATAATGGTTGTTCTATTTATATGAGTAATATCTTTTATGGTCATGCACCCTTGATGAGTGGTCTATTTTTGTTGAATATTGATCGTAGTGATACACATATACATAATATTGAAGCCAAAAGATCCAAAGTTAATAATGATAGTGCAACTTATTTGTGGCACGGTCGTTTAGGTCATATTGGTGTAAAGCGCATGAAGAAACTCCATGCTGATGGGATTTTGGAATCACTTGATTATGAATCACTTCATACTTGTGAACCATGCCTCATGTGCAAGATGACTAAGACTCTGTTCTCCAAAACAATGGAGCGAGCCACTAACTTATTGGAAATAATACATAGTGATATATGTGGTCCGATGAGTGTTGAGGCTTGCGGCGGTAACGTTATTTTCTGACCTTCACAGATGATTTGAGCAGATATCGGTATATCTACTTAATGAAACATAAGTCTGAAACATTTGAAAAGTTCAAAGAATTTCAGAGTGAAGTTGTCGGGGATATACCCCGCGGTATGACCCAGCCGGACTTGGCGACTCACTGGTAACCCGCCCTAACTTGGCGACTCACTGGTGACCCGCCCTGACTTGGCGACTCACTAAGTGACCCGCCCGGATCTCTGCACTCACTAATGACTCGGCCAGCGGGTCAGAGGTGCGACAAGTCCTGGTGGCCCAACAGGTGGTTTATGGAAGGCCGCTCGTGTTATGGTGGGCCGGCTTAAGATGAAAGGCATAAGGAATATTCTCCTATAAAGGAAGCAAGACTAGGACTCCACTTGTAATAGAGTAATCCTAATCCTAATAGGACTAGCCATGTAAGACGCCCCTTCAACATATATAAGGAGGGGCAGGACACCCCAAGAGGACAGGTTTTTACAAGTTAGGTTTAGACAGAAAACTCAATAGCTCTCATGATAGAGCACCCTTATAATCGTGATCATCATCATCAATATGAGTGAAGCAGGATGTAGGATTTTACCTCCACCATGAGGGGCCGAACCTGGGTAAAACTTCGTGTCTCTCATCCCACTCAACCCCTCTCAAGCTACCACATAGATGTGTTGGCCTCGCGACTAAGTCCTGACACTAAGGACATCTGCCGTGACAATTCCATGACAGTTGTCGCCCACCATGGGACTTGTGCATGATGATGTTGAGTTCTTGAAGGGATTTCTCCTAGGGATCGAGAGTTCACAATTTTCGGATGAAGAAGAGCCGGTTTGGAAGGAGCTGTGTCAGCTTCAAGTTCGTCGGACCAGATTTATGATCGATGAGGTTTAAAGGTTAAACAAAATTTAGGGCTGCGCCGTGAGCCGCCGCCTTTGAAAGTCGGATCCGAGAGGAGATAAATTTCAACTACTGCTACCGCGCATTGCCGAGACCAACATGCATTTTTCCCTGTGCAATTAAGAAATCTAATCCAGATCGATCTTGGTGCAAGGCGCCAACACCAAAAGCCAAGACCAAAAAAATTGAGATCAGACAAAAAAGACATAATTGCAAGTCGGAGATGAATCCGAGAGTTGCTGCTGCAATGTGCAGATTCAAGTCCCAAGGCAGCTATTTGTTTTCTTCCACCACAACTCCAGATTTGACCGGTAATGGATTCCTTTCAGGAAGACTAAAATCAAGTCATCAACTATTACTCCATTATCTACTATGACATGGGAAGGCGCAAGTATTTGTACCAGTATAGAGTATTGGTCCAACCTTTGTTTTTTACCATCAACTGATGCGTCCTCCAAGGCATATTATCACTAGCGAGAAGTGGATATACAGAGTAGAGGAAACCGATCTAAGCTATCATGTTCAGCTTCGTTAAAAAAAGGTCACGGCCCGGAAGCGGATTTTCCACGGGCTCGGACTCCTCTATTGACCAGCTCCGTTGACCCGCCCTGTTGACCACCGTGGTGAGCCGCCACTGACGTCTCGCCGCCTCAGAGTTGCCATCTTCGCCACCTTGCTTGAGCTGTCGGCTGCTTTCAAAAGCACCTCTGCCCCTGCAGCCGTTAGGTCACCGTCCCCGTGGCACTACCTCCATTGCCGTGGTGCAGCTGCCGAGCCTCCGCGGCCTCGTCGCGTCGCTTCACCTCACCGGTGTCACTTTCGAACCTCTGATGCAAAACTCGTCTTGTTCTAAGTGGGCTCTGCCACGAAACACCACTTTACCTCCGCACCAAGGCCGCCGCAGTAACCCGCCCTCCGCTTCTATCATGTGCGGTCGCGGTCTTAAGCCGTCGCAGCCATGCTCGCTCACGCTCGGCCATGCTCTAAGTCACCGCGATGGTCTGCCTTTTCCCGTGAGCTGCGCTGGCCTTGAATAAATCGTCGCCGTGCCTGGACCATTTTGTCATTGGCATGCCAACATGCCATGTTGAGCCGTCTCCACTGGTTTTTAAGTCGCTTCATCATCACCTCCGCGTCGCCTCCAAGTTCACTAGAGCCGACTGCTGTCAAGTCGTCAACCTCCACAACCAAGCAAAGTGGCCGTCTCTCCAAGTCACCAACTCCGTTTTCCAAGTTGCCAAATCACCCCAATGTCTACGTACAACCATTATGAGGACGCGCTGCTGATACTTCCCATGTGTTCACGTACCCCAGTTTAATTTTTAAAAAATCCAAAAGACTCCTGCGATGGTGAGGGACAACGTCGGCCTAATCTTCTGGTCTGCATCCATGTGGTGTGGAGGACGTTGAGCAACATGCATTACTTACACGAGGAGATCAAAAGCTACCGTTGTTTCTTCATCACATGAAGACAAAGAAAAAGAAAGGGACAAAGGAGGAGAGGTCACGTGGAGCCGGGTCTGGACGACTATTAAAAGGAACAGGGGTGGTGTTGTACTGCAGATGCTCATTCGGCTGTGCCGTGCGGTCTCACAGACATGCGTGTCGCGGTCCAGTTTACATCAACGTGTCAGCCGACTCGCCCGTCCGCGCCGCCTTGCAACGCCACGGACAACTTGTCCTTCTTCCCTCGCGGTCGGTTCACGCGTCTGCGCCAGCTTATAACGCGGAGGACCACTTGCTCGTCCGCACCGGCTTACAACCCTACGGTTGACTCATTTGTCTGCTTCCGCGGCCGACTCGCTCGTGATTGATTTCAACTTCACCATAGTGATCATCAACTCCGCGGTGGATAATTTCCAGCCTAACATATTAGGTGAAATTCATCCAGTATATTTTTATATTACATATTACTTTCTTTAAAAAGAGCAATTACTTTGGCTTGCAATGTTTTTGATGCAGGAAAAATTGTGTACTGCAAATGTGACCATCTTGTCACGGAGTTTATTGAATGACTCGTACAGGAGTATACAATAAATGTTGCGAAGATTATCAGCTTGCCACCTTGCTTCCAGCTTCAGCATATTACAGCGTCCGTTGTTCAGTTATATGTCGGTTTATATCACAGTCAAGTATGAAGAATCTCAAGCCAACTCCTCGAGTCGTGTTAAGACTCTGGGGCTATGATGACATGACTCAGCAAATGTTGCCGGTTTTCAGTGAATTCAAGAACTCTGGGTCATTGGAGGAAAAATAACCCGGCCTCGAAGGCTACTGCCCTATTGGTGAAAATTTAAAAGGCCATCAGAAAATTTCCGACTTAAAAAGAAGGATTTCGGTTCAAAATCCGGCTCACGGGAAATCTGTCTCCCACAAAGCACTGAAGTTCTCAATATCCGCTTTAAAATTCCGGCTCAAGATGAATTTATCTCTCGCAAAGTTTGAGTTCTCAGAAAAATTTAAATGTTGCCAAAGAGAACTTGCTACTATGATGCACGGTTCAAACATGGGTATCCTGCCTTATGGGCTTATCTTGGTCACTTGGGGGCTTCCTGCTCATATTTGAAGCATAGCTGTGAATATCCCTCTTGATCGGCTCAATGCCACCCTTGTCAATATGTCACTTGGGGGCTTCCTGTTCAAACATAGGCGTATTCGACCAAAGAGAACATAGTGTTACTACCCTCTTGACCAGGTTTATTCAAACATAGATGTATTCGACCAAAGAGAACATAACCTTTCCGGGTCATCCTATCTGTAACCAGCTGCTCCAACTCCATAAGGTAATCTTGATTGACCAGCCGAACTCTTACCGATCAATCTTAAGGCGTATTCGACCAAGATCTGATCTTGTTAAGGTTAAAATGCCGGTTTTGTCATGTAAGAGCACGGCTTACAGATAGTTAGAATAGATCCAGGCTTCATAAGCCGCCTTCCATGAAACTTGGATAAATCGGCCCGTGATGCATGCTGCTACTCTGACCCCGCGTACTCCTGATAAGTCTATCTTTAAATAAGACCTGAACTTATCTGGGTTCAAATGCCGATTGGGTACTGTGAGTGCCGGCTCACAGAAAGCACGTACCTTCCAGTGGCTCGGGCTAGTTTCATCGAAGAAGACACTTTGGCTTGGCGGCCTACAATAGCCTCGGATTTTTTGATTTCTTATTCTCTCATCTCTTTTTTGCCATTTGGTTTTACAAATCGGGCCAAGCTTCCCTATTTATGCCTCATATTTGAAGCATCTTCGAGTCTTTGCAACCCGCCAGGATGGCAGACTCTAAGTCACCAGTATATGATAATACCCCAACTTGGCTGGATTTTCATGATGATATTGAATGATTGAGGTTTTCATACCGGATTATATTATTCAACTCTTGAATAGCCAACATGGCTGGATTTTTTATGGTTATCAATAACCAGTATTAGGATTAAGGTTTTCAAAGTCGCTTCAGCACGATGGCTATTATTTTATCAATGGATATAATTTATTCTACAATGGAAGTAATAGTCCTGAGTTGCTGCAGGCTTACGACCCGGCACTTGGGGGCTACATTATTCAAGTTGAGATTACATCAAATATGCAAGTCCCATGTCACTGCCAGCATGCACCATGACACTTGGGGGCTAATGCAAAGTCCTTTTTACTGGCCTTATTGAAGACCCGACTCATCACATCATAATGAGCCGGCCCTTGGGGGCTACCAATTGCTCCTGTCAAAAATTTAAGGTGCGCAAGCTTTAATCCATTATATTGAAAGGTTTATTGCTCAGTTGGTAGAGTACAAAGCTCTTAACCTTGTGGTCATGGGTTCGAGCCCCATGGTGGGGGTTACGTCATATGAAGTTATTTTCAATGAAGTATATATATAAAGTTCCGGCTCAGTATTATCTTACTAAGCCGGTCTTTGGGGGCTACACGTTGCTGTTTAAGTCTACATAATCCTATCTACAAAGTCCCTTCTCATTATGTCATAATGACCCGGCCCTTGGGGGCTACACTGGTTGAAGTTTTTATGAGCATAAGGCAATTACAAGTCCGAGGTTGCTGCAAGCATGACAACCCGGCGCTTGGGGGCTACATATGTGGAATATTCAGTTTTGGCTAGTGACTGAGATGAACAACTTGGATTTCTTCAAGGTTGTCACATTTATATTGAAGCAAGTCTTAAGCGGTTACTACGCTCCCTTCTTAATACTTGGGGGCTACAAGTGATATGCATATAAGGGAGGGATATTTTCAAGTTTGATGATTAGCAACAATCATGACCGGGTGCCATCAATATTTACAAATCGGTAATTTTGATAATGTTAAACCGACAAGTTCTACATCTTGAAGCCAGCTGAAAATCAGATCAGTATTTCAAGACAAATATTTTTCTTAAGCATTGGGAGCTGAATCAAATGAATTATTCTTCACAATATTTTTATGTGAAAAAACAATGACAGCAAAATGATTATGAAGCTGGCCTATTGACCTAGACTTTCTAGAAGAAGGAAATGACAAGGACTTCAGGATGATTAGGTGCCGGCTTACAAGAATTTTTAACCCGGAGCACAACCTGTCAAATTTGTTCTTGTGTTTATTTTGCAGGATCAGTTTAACATGGATAAATCCAAATTAAACTAGGGGCTAATGTCGGGGATACACCCCGCGGTATGACCCGCCCGGATGTATGACCCGGCTGGACTTGGCGATTCACTGGTGACCCGCCCTAACTTAGCGACTCACTAGTGACCCGCCCTGACTTGGCGACTCACTAAGTGACCCCCCCCGGATCTCTGCCCTCACTGATGACCTGGCCGGTGTGTCAGAGGAGCGACAAGTCCCGGTGGCCCAACAGGCGGTTCATGGAAGGCCGGCTCGTCTTATGGTGGGCCGACTTAAGATGAAAGGCATAAGGAATATTCTCCTACAAAGGAAGCAAGACTAGGACTCCACTTGTAATAGAGTAATCCTAATCCTAATAGGACTAGTCATGTAAGCCACCCCTTCAACATATGTAAGGAGGGGTAGGGCACCCCAAGAGGGATAGGTTTTTACAAGTTAGGTTTAGACAGGAAACTCAATAGCTCTCGAGATAGAGCACCCTTGTAATCGTGATCATCATCATCAATATCAATGAAGCAGGATGTAGGCTTTTACCTCCACCGTGAGGGGCCAAACCTGGGTAAAACCTTGCCTCTCTCGTCCCACTCAACGCCTCTCAAGCTATCACATCGATGTGTTGGCCTCGCGACTAAGCCCTGACACTAAGGACATCTGTCGTGACAATACCATGACAGAAGTGGAAAATATCATAACAAGAAAATAAAGTTTATACAATCTGATCGTGGAGGTGAATATTTGAGTTATGAGTTTGGTCTTCATTTGAAACAATGTGGAATAGTTTCACAACTCATGCCACCTGGAACACCACAGCGTAATGGTGTGTCCGAACATCGTAACCGTACTTTATTAGATATGGTGCGATCTATGACGTCTCTTACCAATTTACCACTATCGTTTTGGGGTTATGCTTTAGAGATGGCTGCATTCACGTTAAATATGGCACCATCTAAATCCGTTGAGACGACACCATATGAACTGTGGTTTGGCAATAAACCTAAGTTGTCGTTGGGCTACAATGCTTATGTGAAAAAGCTTCAACCTGATAAGCTCAAACCCAAATCGGAGAAATGTGTCTTCATAGGATACCCAAAGCAAACTGTTGGGTACACCTTCTATCAGAGATCCAAAGGCAAGTTATTTTGTTGCTAAGAATGGATCCTTTCTAGAGAAGGAGTTTCTCTCGAAAGAAGTTAGTGGGGGGAAAGTAGAACTTGATGAGGTAATTGTACCTTCTCCCGAATTGGAAAGTAGTTCATCACAGAAATCAGTTCTAGTGATGCCTACAACAATTAGTGAGGAAGTTAATGATGATGATCATGACACTTTAGATCAAGTTACTACCGAACCTCGTAGGTCAAGCAGAGTATGGTCCACACCAGAGTGGTACGGTAATCCTGTCCTGGAGGTCATGTTACTAGACCATGACGAGCCTACGAACTATGAGGAAGCGATGATGAGCCCAGATTCCACAAAATGTCTTGAGGCCATGAAATCTGAGATGGGATCCATGTATGAGAACAAAGTGTGGACTTTGGTTGACTTGCCCGATGATCGGCATGCCATAGAGAATAAATGGATCTTCAAGAAGAAGACTGACGTTGACGGTAATGTTACAGTATACAAAGCTCAACTTGTTGCGAATGGTTTTCGAAAAGTTCAAGGAGTTGACTATGTCGAGACCTTCTCACCTGTAGCGATGCTTAAGTTTGTCCGAATCATGTTAGCAATCGCCACATTTTATGATTATGAAATTTGGCAAATGGATGTCAAAACTGCATTCCTTAATGGATTTTTAAAAGAAGAGTTCTATATGATGCAACCCGAAGGTTTTGTCGATCCTAAAGGTGCTAACAAACTGTGCAAGCTCTAACGATCCATTTATGGACTGGTGCAAGCCTCTCGGAGTAGGAATATATGCTTTGATAGTGTGATCAAAGCATATGATTTTATACAGACTTTTGGAGGAGCCTCTATTTACAAGAAAGTGAGTGCGAGCTCTGTAGCATTTCTAATATTATATGTGGATGACATATTGTTGATTGGAAATAATACAGAATTTCTGGATAGCATAAAAGGATACTTGAATAATAATTTTTCAATCAAAGACCTCGGTGAAGCTGCTTATATATTGGGCATCAAGATCTATAGAGATAGATCAAGACGCTTAATTGGACTTTCACAAAGCACATACCTTGATAAAGTTTGAAGAAGTTCAAAATGGACCAGTCAAAGAAAGGGTTCTTGCCTGTGTTACAAGGTGTGAAGTTGAGTTAGACTCAATGCACGACCACTGCAGAAGATAGAGAGAAAATGGAAGTCATTCCCTATGCCCCAGCCACAGGTTCTATCATGTATGCAATGTTGTGTACCAGACCTGGTGTGTGCCTTGCTATAAGTTTAGCAGGGAGGTACCAAAGTAGTCCAGGAGTGGATCACTGGACAATGGTTTAAGAACATTCTGAAATACCTGAAAAGGACTAAGGATATGTTTCTCGTTTATGGAGGTGACAAAGAGCTTGTTGTAAATGGTTATGCCGATGCAAGTTTTGACACTGATCCGGATGACTCAAAGTCGCAAACCAGATACATACTTATATTGAATGGTGGAGCTGTAAGCTGGTGTAGCTCCAAGCAGAGCGTCGTGGCGGGATCTACGTGTGAAGCGGAGTACATAGCTACTTCGGAAGCAGCAAATGAAGGAGTCTGGATGAAGGAGTTCATATCCGATCTAGGTGTAATACCTAGTGCATCGGGTCCAATGAAAATCTTTTCTGACAATACTAGAGCAATTGCCTTGGCGAAGGAATCTAGATTTCACAAGAGAACCAAACACATCAAGAGACGCTTCAATTCCATCCGCGATCAAGTCAAGGAGGAAGACATGGAGATTTGCAAGATACATACGGATCTGAATGTTGCAGACCCATTAACTAAGCCTCTTCCACGAGCAAAACATGATCAGCACCAAGACTCCATGGGTGTTAGAATCATTACTATGTAATCTAGATTATTGACTCTAGTGCAAGTAGGAGAGTGAAGGAAATATGCCCTAGAGGCAATAATAAAGTTGTTATTTATATTTCCTTATATCATGATAAATGTTTATTATTCATGCTAGCATTGTATTAACTGGAAACTTAGTACATGTGTGAATACATAGATAAAAAAGAGTGTCCCTAGTATGCCTCTACTTGACTAGCTCGTTAATCAAAGATGGTTAAGTTTCCTGACCATAGACATGTGTGAAGGAAATATGCCCTAGAGGCAATAATAAAAGTTATTATTTATTTCCTTATATCATGATAAATGTTTATTATTCATGCTAGAATTGTATTAACCGGAAACATAATACATGTGTGAATACATAGACAAACAAAGTGTCACTAGTATGCCTCTACTTGACTAGCTCGTTGATCGAAGATGGTTATGTTTCCTAACCATAGATATGAGTTGTCATTTGATTAACGGGATCACATCATTAGGAGAATGATGTGATTGACTTGACCCATTCCTTTAGCTTAGCACTTGATCATTTAGTTTGTTGCTATTGCTTTCTTCATAACTTATACATGTTCCTATGACTATGAGATTATGCAACTCCCGTTTACCGGAGGAACACTTTGTGTGCTACCAACCGTCACAACGTAACTGGGTGATTATAAAGGTTCTCTACAAGTGTCTCTGAAGGTACTTGTTGGGTTGGCGTATTTCGAGATTAGGATTTGTCACTCTGATTGTCGGAGAGGTATCTCTGGGCCCACTCGGTAATGCACATCACTTAAGTCTTGCAAGCATTGCAACTAATGAGTTAGTTGCGAAATGATGTATTATGGAACGAGTAAAGAGACTAGCCGGTAATGAGATTGAACTAGGTATTGGAATACCGACGATCGAATCTCGGGCAAGTAACAAACCGATGACAAAGGGAACAACGTATGTTGTTATGCGATTTGACCAATAAAGATCTTCATAGAATATGTAGGAACCAATATGAGCATCTAGGTTCCGCTATTGGTTATTGACCGGAGACGTGTCTCGGTCATGTCTACATAGTTCTCGAACCTGTAGGGTCCGCACGCTTAAAGTTCGGTGACGATCGTAATTAGGGTTTTTGTGTTTTGATGTACCGAAGGTTGTTCGGTGTCCCAGATGTGATCATGTACATGACGAGGAGTCTCAAAATGGTCGAGACATAAATATTGATATATTGGAAGCCTATATTTGGATATCGGAATCGTTCCGGGTGAAATCGGGATTTTACCGGAGTACCGGGGGTTACCGGAACCCCCTCGGGTGCTAATGGGCCTACATGGGCCCTAAGGGAGAAGAGGAGGGCCGGCCAGGGCAGGCCGCGTGCCCCCTCCCCCCTAGTCCGAATAGGACAAGGAAGGGGGGGCGGCACCCCCATTCCTCTTTCCCCCTTCCCCTTTCCTTCTCCAACAAGGCAAGAGGGGGGAGTCCTACCCCCCTAGGCGCGCCCTCCATCCTCGTGGGGCCCATGTTGCTCCACCGATGTACTTCTTCCTCCTATATATACCTACGTACCCCCAAACTACCAGATACAGAGCCAAATACCTAATTCCACCGCCGCGACCTTCTATACCCTGAGATCCCATCTTGGGGCCTTTTCCGGAGCTCCACTGGAGGGGGCATCAATCACGGAGGGCTTCTACATCAGCACCATAGCCTCTCCGATGATGTGTGAGTAGTTTACCTCAGACCTTCGGGTCCATAGTTATTAGCTAGATGGATTATTCTCTCTCTTTGGATCTCAATACAAACTTCTCCACGATTCTCCTAGAGATCTATTCAATGTAATCTTCTTTTGCGTTGTGTTTGTTGATATCGATGAATTGTGGGTTTATGATCAAGTTTATCTATGAAAAATATTTGAATCTTCTCTGAATTCTTTTATGTATTATTGGTTATCTTTGCAAGTCTCTTCGAATTATCAGTTTGGTTTGGCCTACTAGATTGATCTTTCTTACAATGGGAGAAGTGCTTAGCTTTGGGTCCAATCTTGCGGTGTCCTTTCCCAGTGACGGTAGGGGCAGCAAGGCACGTATTGTATTGTTGCCATTGAGGATAACAAGATGGGGTTTATATCATATTGCATGAGTTTATCCCTCTACATCATGTCATCTTACTTAAAGCATTACTCTGTTCCTTTGAACTTAATACTCTAGATGCATGTTGGATAGCGGTCGATGTGTGGAGTAATAGTAGTAGATGCAGGCAGGAGTCAGTCTACTTGTCTCGGACGTGATGCCTATATGCATGATCATACCTAGATATTCTCATAACTATGCTCAATTATGTCAATTGCTCAACAGTAATGTGTTTACCCACCATAATACTTATGCTCTCGAGAGAAGCCACTAGTGAAACCTATGGCCCCCGGGTCTATTTTCCATCATATTAATCTCCCGCTAACAAGCTATTTTTGGTGCCATTTTTATTTCCCTTTATTTACTTTCCATCTTCATAAAAATACCAAAAATATTATCTTATCATATCTATCAGATCTCACTTTCGTAAGTGTTTGTGAAGGGATTGACGACCCCTTTATTGCGTTGGTTGCGAGGATTTTATTTGTTTGTGTAGGTGCGAGGGACTCGTGTGTGGCCTCCTACTGGAGTGATACCATGGTTCTCAAAAACCGAGGGAAATACTTACGCTACTTTGCTGCATCACCCTTTCCTCTTCAAGGGAAAACCAACGCAGTGCTCAAGAGGTAGCAGGCCATAGTGGAGAGGAGGAGGCAGGCCACAAGAGGTGGCGCCCCCTCCCCATAGCAGTCTGAATTGGACAAGGGGTGGGGGGCGCAGCCCCCTTTCCTTCTCCCTCTCCCCCTCTTTCCCCTTTCCCCTCTCCGTTGGAAGGAAGGGGGGAGCCGACTAGGACTAGGAGTCCTAGTGGGACACCCCCCACTTGGCGCGTGCCTAGGGCCAGCCGGCCTCCCCTCCCCTCCTTTATATACGGGGGCGGTGGTGTAAGTGCATCTAGTGCCCCTTAGTGATTTTGGTGTATTGAAGACTTATAGGTTAAGGGAGTAATGCATTTGTGAGTGTACATAGGTCTATAAGTCTATGAGGAGTTTGATATTTACAGAGAAAGTCGGCCACTAAAAATGAATGTCTTCAACTAAAGACTTTGGCTTTCTGAAGAGTTTGAAAGTGAAGAAATTGGTGTGATCCTGAAGACTTGATATTCATGCAAGGAATATGAAGCTTGAAGACTTTTGTTTTCGTAGTTTCATTTTCTCTTTCTTGAGTCATAGGAAACATCGTACTGTTAAAGGGGGTCAAGGTAAAACTAAGAAAAAGTTTCCAAGTGATGCTCATCTCAAAATCCTACACCTACCAATCCTTTTGAGTGAAGCCATTGGAAATCTCATACAGTTCAGTCAATTTCTTCAGTGATAGAGATGAAGATCTTCTGGTCTCTGAGGAATTTGTTCTGACTGAGTAGTTGGGAATTCGCCACTGCAGATTGCCTACAAGTGAGGAACATGATAGCCCTGAGGAAATTGATACCTCAAATTTCCGATTGTTGTTGTGCTATGCGCCAGCTGTCCCAAAATATCTACCCACCTAACGGTCATATCATTGAAGAGCATTTATGTCTCATCATGTCGGGCTGCTCCCTAGGCTATAAATAGCCGCCCCCTACAACCACTAGTTGGTTGGCTGCTCCATGAGAAACTGACACTTATCATTGAGAGCATCCCATCCTCCGAGGACTTTGAGAGAAAATCATCAAGTCAGGAAAAACCCAAAACCCAAACCAAACACCTACAAACCCAAAGTGATTGAGCATCACTGAAGAGATTGTTCCTGTGTGGAACCAATACTTGTTACCTTGGAAGACTGTGCATCTTCCAGACGGTTAGGCGTCATGGTCTAGAGCATCCAAGAGGAAATTGTGGATCGCTGAGTGATTGGGCGAGGTCTGTGTGACCGAGTTTGTGAAGGTTTGGAAGTCACTTGAAGACTTACCACGAGTGATTGGGCGAGGTCTGTGTGACCTTAGCTCAACGAGAATACGGTGAGGAATGTGTGTCCAGGACTGTGTGTCCTCAGGTTTAAATACCTAGCCACTCCAACCAGACATACTACTGTCATAGTAGTTGGAACTGGTCTACCAAATCATTGTCTTCACCGAGCTAACTGGTTCTATTTCCTCAACCCTTTCATTTCCTCAATATTGTGTTGTTGTACTTGATCGTTACTGTTTGAAGACTTTGACCAAAGACTTTCTCAATTTCCTAGTTCAAATTCTTTAGTCAGTTTGTCTTCAGCCTGCTTATCATGTGTTTACGCTTTCTGTACTCATTGCTTGTTTTCATTTGATCATGTTGACTGTGCTACTGCTTTGTTATACTTACTTCTGAGTACCTATTCTGCTGCTAAGTAGTTCGTTGCTTAGGAATTTCCTCACCCTGAAATTCCTCAGTGACGAATTTGTAAAAATGGCCTATTCACCCCCCTCTAGTCTATATAACGCACTTTCAATTGGTATCTGATACGTCTCCAATTTATCTATAATTTTTTTGTTCCATGCTGTTATATTATCAATCTTGGATGTTTTATAATCATTTTATATCATTTTTTGGTACTAACCTATTGACATAGTCCCAAGTGCTAGTTCTTGTTCTTCCCGTGTTTTTTACATCGCAGAAAATCAATATCAGATGGAGTCACGGAGAATTTTTATGGGACAAAAGGAACACAACAGGCCCTGGCTGCGCCTGGGGGTGCCCTGTGGGGGGCACAACCCACCAGGGCGCGCCAGGAGGCCCAGGCGCGCCCTAGTCGGTTGTGCCCACCTCAGGTGCCCCCCGGACCGCCTCTTTGCTCTATAAATACCCCAAAAATCCCAGAACCATAGGGGTGTCGACGAAATATTCATCCAGCCGCTGCAGAGTCTAGAACCACCAGATCCAATCTAGACACCATCTCAGATGGGGTTCACCACCTCCATTGGTGCCTCTTCGATGATGCGTGAGCAGTTCTTTGTAGACCTTCGGGTCCATAGTTAGTAGCTAGATGGCTTCATCTCTCTCTCTTGATTCTCAATACAATGGTCTCTTGGAGATCCATATGATGTAACTCTTTTGCGGTGTGTTTGTTGGGATCCGATGAACTTTGAGTTTATGATCAGATCTATCTTTTCATATCCATGAAAGTTATTTGAGTTTCTTTGATCTCTTATATGCATGATTGCTTATAGCCTCGTATTTCTTCTCCGATATTTGGGTTTTGTTTGGACAACTTGATCTATTTATCTTGCAATGGGAAGAGGTGCTTTGTAGTGGGTTTGATCTTACGGTGCTTGTTCCAAGTGACAGAAAGGGAAACGACACGTAGGTATCGTTGAAGGATAAAATGATGGGGTCTATCTCTACATAGATAGATCTTGTCTACATCATTTCATCATTCTTATTGCATTACACCGTTTCTCCATGTACTTAATACACTAGATGCATGCTGGATAGCGGTCGATGTGTGGAGTAATAGTAGTAGATGCAGGCAGGAGTCGGTCTACTAATCTTGGACGTGATGACTATATAATGACCATTGCCTAGATATCGTCATAATTATTTTAAGTTCTATCAATTTCCCAACACTAATTTGTTTACCCACCATTTGTTATTTTTCTCCAGAGAAGCCACTAGTGAAACCTACGGCCCCCGGGTCTTCTTTCTCATATATTTGCTTTTGCGATCTACTTTTATTTGCTTTTATTTGCAGACCTATTAATCCAAAAAAACAAAAATACGTTGCTGCACTTTATTTTATTTGCGATCAATTTATGCAATCCGTTACAACTTTTTCCCGTCACGCACCAATTTCTGGCACCGTTACCGGAAAGGGATTGACAACCCTTTAACACGTCGGGTTGCGAGGATTTGTTATCTGTGTGCAGGGGCTGTTTACGTTGTGTTGCTTGGTTCTCCTACTGGTTTGATAACCTCGGTTTCATATCTGAGGGAAATACCCACCGCCGCTGTGCTACATCATCCCTTTCACTTTGAGGAAATATGGGCATAGCTTCAAGCGACATCAAAAGGAATTTCTGGCGTCGTTGCCGGGGAGGATCTTCAACATATAACAGCTTCCTAATCACAAATCTCATCTCCTCGCAATTTACATTATTTGCCATTTGCCTCTCATTTTCATCTCCCCCACTTCACAACAATTTGCCGTTTTATTCACCTCTCTTTTTGCTTGCCGTTTTCTTGCCATATCTGTTTTTGTGTGCACTCTTGTTTGCGTAGTCATGATGCCTCAAAGAAAATATTATGATGTTCCTTACCCAAATATTTTGCTTGAAATTGAGAAAAGTACTAAGGAATATATGACTACACAATTTGAGCATAATAAGTATTTTACTGAAGAACTTAAGGAGCACTCCGTTGTGCTTGATGCTATTACAAAACAACTTGATGATATCAGTAGAGAAGTTTCCAATCTCAAATCTAATTATGCTTTTGCTGAAAGTTTGCTAGGAAAAATATCCGATGCACAAGCTACCATAGTAAATCAAATGGACGCTAAACCAATCTCATTAGAAGGCAAAAGTGATGAAGATCTTAAAATGATTGGTGTTTATTCTATTGATTCCTTGTTTAGTAAAGTTAATATTGATGAAAAAGGGACTGGAGAAGAGTCAACTTTAGGAAGAAGGCGTCCCAATATTCCGGAGGGTGAAAATCTTGTTGAGAAAATTGATGAAAGTGGCTTTGGAGAGGTCAAAACTTTAACTAGTGATGTGCCCACTCTTTTGGATTACAAAGACTTTAATTATGATAGTTGCTCTTTGATTGATTGTATTTCTTTGTTGCAATCCATGATAAATTCACCCCATGCTTATGAACAAAACATAGCTTTTACTAAACATATTATTGATTCTATGATGAATGCTCTTGAACAAAAATTGGAATTAGAAGTTTCAATTCCTAGAAAATTGCATGATGAATGGGAACCTACTATCAAAGTCAAGATTAAAAATTATGAGTGTTTTGCTTTGTGTGACTTGGGTGCTAGTGTTTCTACAATTCCGAAATCTTTATGTGATGTGCTTGGTCTTACTAATCTTGAAGAATGTTCTTTGAATTTGCACTTGGTGGATTCTACTATTAAAAAGCGTATGGGAAGAATTAATGATGTTCTTATTCTTGCAAATAGGAATTATGTGCCCATAGATTTTATTGTTCTTGATATTGATTGCAATCCATCTTGTCTAATTATTCTTGGTAGACCATTTTTGCGCACTATCGGTGTCATGATTGATATGAAAGAAGGCAATATTAAGTTCCAATTTCCCTTGAGGAAGGGTATGGAACACTTTCCTAGAACTAGAATTAAGCCACCTTATGAATCAATCATGAGGGCATCTTATGGATCTCGAACCAAAGATGACAAAACTTAGATCCTTGCCTTGTGCCTAGCTAATGGCATAAAACTATAGCGCTTGTTGCGAGGCAACCCAATGAATAAATTTTATTTTTGCTTTTTTCCTGTTTTTGTGTGTTAACATAATTATGCTACTGTTATGATTGTGTTTTTATGTTTTAATTAGTGTTTGTGCCAAGTAAAGCCTTTAGGATCTTCTTGGGTGATAGTTGTTTGATCTGGCTGAAAAAACAGAAACTTTTATGCTCACGAAATTAATTTTGATTTTATACCAGAGAGCGATAAAATACCAATTCCACTTTCAGTAGATCAACAAACAAATTTCTCAGGTCATCCTAATTTTTCAGAAATTTTGGAGTTACACAAGTATTCGAAATAGCCAGATTGCTACAAACTGTTCTTTTTTGACAAATTCTGTTTTCTTTGTGTTGTGTGCTTATTTTTATGGCTCTATGGTTTTATTTGATGAGTTTTGTCATAGAAAAGTTGGAATACAGTAGATATAATACAAAAACAAAATATTAATAGGTTTGATACAGTACTTATAGTAGTGATTTATTATTCTTATACTAACGGATCTCATGAAGGTTTTGTTGAGTTTTGTGTGATTGAAGTTTTCAAGTTTTGGGTTATCTTATGATGGATGAAGGAAGGATGGAAGAGCCTAAGCTTG
>NC_053028.1:466810952-466881714 GCF_003073215.2 Triticum urartu
TTTTGCTAGTTGGAAGCATAAAATGAAAATGCATATTCTTGGACATAACCCCGCCGTATGGGCTATTGTGTGTGTTGGTTTGCAAGGTGACTTCTTTGATGGGAAAGAACCAAACCGTGAAGCTACCATGGATGAGTTGAAGATGTTGCAATACAATGCTCAAGCTTGTGATATTCTCTTCAACGGATTGTGCCCCGAAGAATTCAACAAAATCAGCCGTCTTGAGAATGCAAAGGAAATTTGGGACACTTTGATTGATATGCACGAAGGTACCGACTCCGTCAAGGAATCCAAGTTGGATGTGCTTCAAAGTCAACTTGACAAGTTCAAGATGAATGATGGTGAAGGTGTCGTTGAAATGTACTCTAGGCTTGCTCTCATCACAAATGAGATTGCCGGCTTAGGAAGTGAAGAGATGACCGATAGATTCATCATCAAGAAGATTCTAAGAGCCTTGGATGGAAAGTATGATACCGTGTGCACATTGATCCAAATGATGCCCAATTACAAAGATCTCAAGCCAACGGAGGTGATTGGAAGAATTGTTGCTCATGAGATGTCACTTAAGGATAAAGAGGAACTTCACAACAAATCAAGTGGTGCCTACAAAGCCTCATGTGAAGCCCCTACATCATCAAGTGAGAAACAAAACTTCAATGAAGAATTGAGCTTAATGGTGAAGAACTTCAACAAGTTCTACAAGAGTAGAAGCAAAGATAGAAGCTTCAAGTCAAGGTCCTACAATGACAAAAGATCTTCTAGTCGAGAGCGAAACTGCTACAATTGTGGAAGACCCGGACACTATTCCAATGAGTGTACGGCTCCCTACAAGAGAAGAGAAGATTCTCCAAAAAGAAGAAGCAAAGAATCACCACCAAGAGAGAGAAGGAGTAGAGATGATCGTTATTAACGAAGATACTCACGGAGAAGCAAGGATTCGGAAAGGAAGGAAAAATCATCAAGGAGCTACACAAAACAAAGACATCAAGCTCATGTTGGTGAATGGGTATCCGGCTCCGACTCTGACAGCCACTCCGAGAGAAGTTATCACTCCGACTCCGAAGATACTCAAGATGAAGGTGTTGCCGGTCTAGCACTTGTGTCAACCAACTCCTACGACATATTTGACTCACCAAATGAAGGAATTGGAAGATGCTTCATGGCCAAAGGCCCTAAGGTAACACACCCCGAGTACATTGATTTTAATAGTGATGAAGATGACTTGTTAGGTGATGATTTACTTGTTGACAACTCTAGTGATGAATACTATGATGAAACATCAATTAATCATGCTAATCAAGATAAAATGAATGACAATGATAAGGAGAAGATGGAGGCTCTAACTAAAGAACTAAACACTCTTAAGTTAGCTCATGAAACTATCTTCGAAGATCATCGAGAACTTTTAAAAGCTCATGAGAAGTTACGCTTTGAAAAGCTCAATCTTGAGCAAGAGCATGAGTTTTTAAAGGCAATCAATGATGATCTCCGCAAGAAAAGTTCTTCTTACATTGCCAAGCGTTTACTCTTATCCAATTACATACCTCAAGTCAAGTCTAGTACCAAGAACAAGAAAGATTCTTCCTCTAGTAGTAAAAATGATCATGCTAAATCCAATATTGTTGCCTCTAGTAGTTCTCTTGATTCCACTAATGATTCTCTTAGCCAAGTTACACTTGAGCAACAAAATAGCTTATTGAAGGGTATTATAGAGAAAGGAGTGTACAAAAGCCTTGCCGGGAGTAAGCAATTCGAGGAAATTGTGCGCAAGCAAGGAATGCACCGGAAGAATCAAGGTGTTGGTTTTGAACGAAAGTTCAATGCCAATGGAGTGGGAAGAAGACCAATAGCCCAAGACAAAGTTTGTTCCTCAACAAGAGAAGTATGATACTTCCTTCAAGGGGACACAAGCTCAAGATGATCTTCCACCACAAGACTACAAGCAAAAAGGCAAGGACAAGCTTCAAGAGGAAATTGATGCATTTGAAGAAGCTCCTAAGACCTTAGTCAAGTGGATTCCCAAGACTACTTCAAGTTCCACATCATCAAGTACAACTACAACTCCAAGGATTCCCATCAAGATGGTGTGGATCCAAAAGAAGAAGAACTAGAGAGTTCTTGAGGGTGACTCCGCCAACATACTTCACTCTTATCATTTTGGAAAGAACAAGTGCAATCAACTTCCACATCTTGCACTAGTTCAAGGAGTCACAAACCCTCTTGTTGGTAAGACAAGGGACAAGGTAACCTAAAAGTTTTCATAGACATCATCTTGTGTGTGCATCACTCTATGTCTATGGATATCCTTGTTTGTTCCTTGTGGGACTAACCCATGTAGGTATTGAAAGTGCAATTCACTCAAATGGATAGCTCCAAGTGATCTACATCAACATTGAGCATCCACATCTTCAACATCTACATGAAGTCATCATCGACAAAACCCAAGGTTAGTTCATCCCTCTTAGGGGGGATATCACATCTAGGGGGAGCTTTACTCTAAGACTTGAGCTAAAGCAACTCTAAAGATGTGAACACAACAATGCTTTATGTAAAAGTGGTAACCCCACTTGAGCTTAAACGATGAGTATGACCTACGATCAATTGTTTTCACTTGACTCCTAAGTCAATATACTCATATATAGATGACCTAGTCATCGCAAATTGCTTGATAGATGCTAGAATTGGTTGTGCATGCTTTGCCACATATTTCATTTGCCATCTTATTGTGTGAGCATGTTGATTGCATATTCTACTCATTCGAGGACATCCACTTGTTGTTTTGATTGCTTGGTTTTATTCCTTTTGCCAAGTGGATGGACAAGAATTCCTAAGAACCTCCTCTAGCTATCTATGCTTTTCTCGTCTCAAACTCTATTCATGCTGCATCACAAAATTTGATCAAGTCAGATTCGAACCACTCTGTGTGAGGAGCACTCGGAGTCCCCGATTCATCATAGACTTAAACTTCCAAAACCTCTTCGTGATTCTCGGTCTGACCGATACCCTACTTTCGGTCCTACCGAGATCATTAAGTTGATCTAGGTTTTCGATCTCGGTGCAACCGATTTGAACTTTTCGGTCACACCGAGTTGCAATAATTGTATACAGTTTTGCATCTCGGTGCCACCGAGTTGTTCCACTCAGTCACACCGACAGGGTCGGGCTATATATAGTCATGGGCAAAATTTGGAAATTTCTCCGAACCCCTTCGCCCGCGCGATAGCCTGCTTTGCCATCGTGGTCTCCGGATCGTCTCCTTGCCGCCAGCCGCCTCCAGTCGCTGGTCTCCATCACCGTCAACGGGAATTCTGCCCCGCCGTTGCCGCCGTAGCGAGTCTCCGCCGAACTAGGGTATGGACTCGATCTTTGTGCTATTCTCCAATCTGATTCTTAGCACATTGTGATCATCATGATTCTTGCCACGTTTGATAAACTCCTATCCAGTCAATGAACTCGTAGATTAGGTTTAATTCGAAAATTTTAGGGTTAGGTTTCCGCCGAAACCATCTCGGACCCACCGAGTTGAAAAACTCGGTCCCACCGATTTGGCTTATGCCATTGCACAAGTGAAACTTGGTCTGACCGAGAATTACTTATCGGTGTGACCGATTTTGGAAATCTGTGAAACCCTAGCAGTCTCGGTGCCACCGAACTGTGACTCGGTCCAACCGAGTTCACTAGTTTAGGTTCCAAAACTGCTTCGGTATCACCGAGTTTGAAAATCGGTAGACCCGAGATGCTTTCAGTGGGAAACTAAAACTAAGTTTTTGAATTATTCTTTTGCAAAAATCTCTGCATTTTGTGATGCTCATCCACTCTATCTCATCTATAACCTATTCACAGGGTCAGCAGTCAGTTTTGCATCATGTCAGACCAAAGTGATAGCCAGAACTTGTCAGAGCAGCAAGTGCAAATGAGTGAGGGCACTAGTCCCTCAAGTTCCTCAGATGATGGCAGCAGAAGCACTCCTAGCAATCTGCCTAAAGCTGCCACAAGACAGAGAAAGAAGAGAACCTCAGATTCAGAAGATGAGGATTATGTGGCAGAAGAGGAAGCAACCTCCAAGAGAGTTGATCCAGCTCAGGGGACAAAGCCAGGGCTGAAGATCAAAAGGCCAGCAGGCAGGCAGCCAATGTCAAAGGCCAGAATGTCAACTGAGAAGCCCATAGAGCCAGTTGCAGCTGAGGGCAAGAAAAGAAAGGAAAGGGTGAAGAAGAATGTGGCTAGAGTGCTTGGCAAAGCTTCCATCATGGAAGATGAGGAGGAAGAAGAAGAGGTAGCTGCACCAGCACCCAAGGCACCCAAGCTAATGGGAGATGCCATAAAATCAGGGGGAGCTGCTTCCAAGGCCAAGCCAGCTCCAAAGCCAAAGCCAAAGAGGAACACAAGAAGCATCCCAGCCACTGAGAAGAACAAGGCCCCAGTGCCTGAAGCTGCAGAAGAAGAGGAAGAGAGTGTTCTTAGAAAGCTCAAGCCCAAGATCCCAGACCACAACGATGCTCATCCTGTGGCTGAGGATATGAAGCTCAGGAGAGATTCAGGGCTGAGGAAGTGGAGAGAAGCAGACCCGTATGCTTCAAGGAGAAGGACAGCAGTTGACTACAGGTTTCACACCAAGGAGCAGCAGGATTTTTATGAGACAGTGCTGCTAGATAAGAAGCCCATTGTCTGTGATATGCGATGGGTTGATTGGCAATACATTAAGGACAATGAAGAGTACTACCCAGGAGTTCAGGACAGCTTCAAGGCGTGTGGAGTAGAGGACTTTGTTGGGCAGAAGCTCACAAAGTGGAACGAGGAACTCATCATGCAGTTCTACTCCACAGCTCACTTTTATCCAGATGGTAGGATAATTTGGATGTCAGAGGGTACGAGGTACCAGTCTATAGTTGCTGAATGGGCTCAGCTGATTAATGCCCCGGAGGAGCAGGATGATGACTTGGACATTTATGCCAAGAAGAAGATGGACCACAACTCAATGTCTAACATGTACAAGGAGATCCCAAATGAAGCACTTGATACTTTCAAGTTTGGATCAGTGCATTATCTTCTGTCAAGTCTACCTATGATCAATTGGATACTAAGGCACACCCTACTGCCCAAGTCTGGAGATCACAAGATGATCAGAGGCCACGCGATAAATTTTCTTCATGTGTTTGATGTGCCTCAGAAGTTCAAGGTCATGA
Source organism: Triticum urartu (assembly GCF_003073215.2). Lineage (NCBI taxonomy): Eukaryota > Viridiplantae > Streptophyta > Magnoliopsida > Poales > Poaceae > Triticum > Triticum urartu. The sequence continues at coordinate 466,816,139 of NC_053028.1, forward strand.
GCCTCATAGTGGAAACAATCAAAAGGACTGCAGCAGATCAGAAGATGAGCTGTGGATATGCCCCTCAGATTCAGGAGCTCATTAACTCCAAGATGGGCACGGGCATATACTTATTGGACAAGGAACACCTGCCCATCCATCTAGATTTTGAAGATAATCAAGTTGTCATGACTGAGAATGAACCATCATCTGCCCAAGCACAAGCCAAGAAGGAGAAGGCGAGGAAGGAGAAAGCTACCAAGATGCCTACTCAAGAGGAGGCATCTGAATATTTCCTGAAAACCAAACAAGAGCAGCTTGGTTACTTAATTGCATCCACCCTACGGATTGAGCAAGGACTAGCCACCCGAACTCAGAACCAGGCAAGCTTAGAGAGGATCATGGAACAGAAGTTCTATGACTTGGATGTTAAAGTGATAGAGATTCAGACTGCAGTGGAGCAGTTCCAGGATGACATGAATGAGAGGAGAGGCAAGACTACAACTGATGCTTTTGCCAGAGTGCCACGAGGTCCGAGGTCGTCTGCACTGCCAGTTGCTGACACCAGAGCCACCACGTCTGCACCAGCTACAGCCTTAGTTCCACCAGCTCCAGCGTCCACTTCAGCCTCGACTCCGACCACGTCTACAGAAGGCTTCGTCCTTGGAGTACTCCGGACTCCACCACCACCTGAAGATCAAGCCTGAGTGTCGACTTAGCACTATGCATTTTCTAGGAACTTTTTGGTAACTTGTTGCCAAAGGGGGAGAAGATGTATAGATCATAGGCTTCGAGAGAGAGTGTTGCTTTTATTCTCTCTTGCTTTATTTGGTGGTTTTTCAACTTTGTTTGATCATAAGCTACACTTAATGCTTGCTTAATATTACTATCCTATCAATCTTGTGTGATCATTCATTGTGTTGGTGATGAGTGCATGTATTTCATTCTTATCATTTTAAGCGCTCCACCAAGATGTATGTGACATGGAAGAGTAACCCATGACTCTAACTCTTTGTGCATTTGCAGTCCAAAGCAAATTTTAAATATGCACAAATTTAGGGGGAGCTCTTACTTGTCACATACTTCTCAAAGCGACGATATATTTCATGCTTATTATCATTTGTCGAAGCTTTGATCTATATGTTGTCATCAATTACCAAAAAGGGGGAGATTGAAAGTGCAACTATCCCTAGGTGGTTTTGGTAATTCATAACAACATATAGCTCATTGAGCTAATGCTATTCCAAGATGATTATTTCATGAAAGCTCAATGATTGGCATGGCATGGATGTGAAAGTGGAACCCTCAAAATGCTAAGGACTAAGGATTGTCTCAAGCTCAAAAGCTCAAGACTCTTCATCGTATATTTTAGTGATCCAAGATCACATTGAGTCCATAGAAAAGCCAATACTATCAAGGAGGGATGAGGTGTTTCTTAATGAGCATCTTGCTCCATGTGCTTAATGATATGCTCCAAAATCCTCAGCTACTTTCCCATATCCACAAATGACCTAAACCCTAAGCCAAACTCGGTCATACTGATTCTTTCTATCCGGCGCCACCGAGTTTTCATTTGTCATTAGCCACTGCCAAACCCTAGCAATTCGGTCCTACCGATAGGGATCTCGGTCTCACCGAGATGGGGTTGCAAACTCTCTGTTTCCCTTTCGTAACTTTTCGGTCTCACCGAAAGAGCGAATCGGTCCCACCGAGATTGCAATGTAAACTCTCTGTTTCCCTTTTGTAACTTTTCGGTCTCACCGAAAGAGCAAATCGGTCCCACCGAGTTCACCTGAGGAACTTTTTGGTTAGCTTATTACCAAACTCGGTCTCACCGAGTTTGTGTAATCGGTCTCACCGAGATTACGTTATGCCCAAACCCTAACAGAATCGGTCCTACCGAGTTGCATGTCAGTCCCACCGAAAATCTCTAACGGTCACTAGGTTTACCTTTTCGGTCCGACCGAGTTTGTTGATTCGGTCCCACCGAGATTGGAAAACTGTGTGTAACGGTTGGATTTTGTGTGGAGGCTATATATACCCCTCCACCTCCTCTTCATTCGTGGAGAGAGCCATCAGAACACATACACAATTCCAACTCATATGTTCTGAGAGAGAACCACCTACTCATGTGTTGAGACCAAGATATTCCATTCCTACCATATGAATCTTGATCTCTAGCCTTCCCCAAGTTGCTTTCCACTCAAATCTTCTTTCCACCAGATCCAAATCCTATGAGAGAGAGTTGAGTGTTGGGGAGACTATCATTTGAAGCACAAGAGCAAGGAGTTCATCATCAACACACCATTTGTTACTTCTTGGAGAGTGGTGTCTCCTAGATTGGCTAGGTGTCACTTGGGAGCCTCCGACAAGATTGTGGAGTTGAACCAAGGAGTTTGTAAGGGCAAGGAGATCGCCTACTTTGTGAAGATCTACCGCTAGTGAGGCAAGTCCTTCGTGGGCGATGGCCATGGTGGGATAGACAAGGTTGCTTCTTCGTGGACCCTTCGTGGGTGGTTGCTTCTTCATGGACCCTTCGTGGGTGGAGCCCTCCGTGGACTCGCGCAACCATTACCCTTTGTGGGTGGAGCCCTCCGTGGACTCGCGCAACCGTTACCCTTCGTGGGTTGAAGTCTCCATCAACGTGGATGTAGGATAGCACCACCTATCCTAACCACGGAAAAACATCCGTGTCTCCAATAGCGTTTGAATTCTCCAAACCCTTCCCTTTATATTCTTGCAAGTTGCATGCTTTACTTTCTGCTGCTAATATACTCTTTGCATGCTTGCTTGAATTGTGTGATGATTGCTTGACTTGTCCTAAGATAGCTAAAATCTGCCAAGAACTAAAATTGGGAAAAGGTTAAGTTTTTATTTGGTCAAGTAGTCTAATCACCCCCCCCCCCTCTAGACATACTTTCGATCCTACAAGTGGTATCAGAGCTTTGGTCTCCATTTGCTTTGATCTCCATAGCTTTTGGTGGTCATAGCCTTGGTTTCATAACCTAGGAGAGTATGGCGTCTAGCGAGGGAAATTATCACCGTAGAGGTCCTTACTTTGATGGTACTAATTTTGCTAGTTGGAAGCATAAAATGAAAATGCATATTCTTGGACATAACCCCGCCGTTTGGGCTATTGTGTGTGTTGGTTTGCAAGGTGACTTCTTTGATGGGAGAGAACCAAACCGTGAAGCTACCGTGGATGAGTTGAAGATGTTGCAATACAATGCTCAAGCTTGTGATATTCTCTTCAACGGATTGTGCCCCGAAGAATTCAACAAAATCAGCCGTCTTGAGAATGCAAAGGAAATTTGGGACACTTTGATTGATATGCACGAAGGTACCGACTCCGTCAAGGAATCCAAGTTGGATGTGCTTCAAAGTCAACTTGACAAGTTCAAGATGAATGATGGTGAAGGTGTCGTTGAAATGTACTCTAGGCTTGCTCTCATCACAAATGAGATTGCCGGCTTAGGAAGTGAAGAGATGACCGATAGATTCATCATCAAGAAGATTCTAAGAGCCTTGGATGGAAAGTATGATACCGTGTGCACATTGATCCAAATGATGCCCAATTACAAAGATCTCAAGCCAACGGAGGTGATTGGAAGAATTGTTGCTCATGAGATGTCACTTAAGGATAAAGAGGAACTTCACAACAAATCAAGTGGTGCCTACAAAGCCTCATGTGAAGCCCCTACATCATCAAGTGAGAAACAAAACTTCAATGAAGAATTGAGCTTAATGGTGAAGAACTTCAACAAGTTCTACAAGAGTAGAAGCAAAGATAGAAGCTTCAAGTCAAGGTCCTACAATGACAAAAGATCTTCTAGTCGAGAGCGAAACTGCTACAATTGTGGAAGACCCGGACACTATTCCAATGAGTGTACGGCTCCCTACAAGAGAAGAGAAGATTCTCCAAAAAGAAGAAGCAAAGAATCACCACCAAGAGAGAGAAGGAGTAGAGATGATCGTTATTAACGAAGATACTCACGGAGAAGCAAGGATTCGGAAAGGAAGGAAAAATCATCAAGGAGCTACACAAAACAAAGACATCAAGCTCATGTTGGTGAATGGGTATCCGGCTCCGACTCTGACAGCCACTCCGAGAGAAGTTATCACTCCGACTCCGAAGATACTCAAGATGAAGGTGTTGCCGGTCTAGCACTTGTGTCAACCAACTCCTACGACATATTTGACTCACCAAATGAAGGAATTGGAAGATGCTTCATGGCCAAAGGCCCTAAGGTAACACACCCCGAGTACATTGATTTTAATAGTGATGAAGATGACTTGTTAGGTGATGATTTACTTGTTGACAACTCTAGTGATGAATACTATGATGAAACATCAATTAATCATGCTAATCAAGATAAAATGAATGACAATGATAAGGAGAAGATGGAGGCTCTAACTAAAGAACTAAACACTCTTAAGTTAGCTCATGAAACTATCTTCGAAGATCATCGAGAACTTTTAAAAGCTCATGAGAAGTTACGCTTTGAAAAGCTCAATCTTGAGCAAGAGCATGAGTTTTTAAAGGCAATCAATGATGATCTCCGCAAGAAAAGTTCTTCTTACATTGCCAAGCGTTTACTCTTATCCAATTACATACCTCAAGTCAAGTCTAGTACCAAGAACAAGAAAGATTCTTCCTCTAGTAGTAAAAATGATCATGCTAAATCCAATATTGTTGCCTCTAGTAGTTCTCTTGATTCCACTAATGATTCTCTTAGCCAAGTTACACTTGAGCAACAAAATAGCTTATTGAAGGGTATTATAGAGAAAGGAGTGTACAAAAGCCTTGCCGGGAGTAAGCAATTCGAGGAAATTGTGCGCAAGCAAGGAATGCACCGGAAGAATCAAGGTGTTGGTTTTGAACGAAAGTTCAATGCCAATGGAGTGGGAAGAAGACCAATAGCCCAAGACAAAGTTTGTTCCTCAACAAGAGAAGTATGATACTTCCTTCAAGGGGACACAAGCTCAAGATGATCTTCCACCACAAGACTACAAGCAAAAAGGCAAGGACAAGCTTCAAGAGGAAATTGATGCATTTGAAGAAGCTCCTAAGACCTTAGTCAAGTGGATTCCCAAGACTACTTCAAGTTCCACATCATCAAGTACAACTACAACTCCAAGGATTCCCATCAAGATGGTGTGGATCCAAAAGAAGAAGAACTAGAGAGTTCTTGAGGGTGACTCCGCCAACATACTTCACTCTTATCATTTTGGAAAGAACAAGTGCAATCAACTTCCACATCTTGCACTAGTTCAAGGAGTCACAAACCCTCTTGTTGGTAAGACAAGGGACAAGGTAACCTAAAAGTTTTCATAGACATCATCTTGTGTGTGCATCACTCTATGTCTATGGATATCCTTGTTTGTTCCTTGTGGGACTAACCCATGTAGGTATTGAAAGTGCAATTCACTCAAATGGATAGCTCCAAGTGATCTACATCAACATTGAGCATCCACATCTTCAACATCTACATGAAGTCATCATCGACAAAACCCAAGGTTAGTTCATCCCTCTTAGGGGGGATATCACATCTAGGGGGAGCTTTACTCTAAGACTTGAGCTAAAGCAACTCTAAAGATGTGAACACAACAATGCTTTATGTAAAAGTGGTAACCCCACTTGAGCTTAAACGATGAGTATGACCTACGATCAATTGTTTTCACTTGACTCCTAAGTCAATATACTCATATATAGATGACCTAGTCATCGCAAATTGCTTGATAGATGCTAGAATTGGTTGTGCATGCTTTGCCACATATTTCATTTGCCATCTTATTGTGTGAGCATGTTGATTGCATATTCTACTCATTCGAGGACATCCACTTGTTGTTTTGATTGCTTGGTTTTATTCCTTTTGCCAAGTGGATGGACAAGAATTCCTAAGAACCTCCTCTAGCTATCTATGCTTTTCTCGTCTCAAACTCTATTCATGCTGCATCACAAAATTTGATCAAGTCAGATTCGAACCACTCTGTGTGAGGAGCACTCGGAGTCCCCGATTCATCATAGACTTAAACTTCCAAAACCTCTTCGTGATTCTCGGTCTGACCGATACCCTACTTTCGGTCCTACCGAGATCATTAAGTTGATCTAGGTTTTCGATCTCGGTGCAACCGATTTGAACTTTTCGGTCACACCGAGTTGCAATAATTGTATACAGTTTTGCATCTCGGTGCCACCGAGTTGTTCCACTCAGTCACACCGACAGGGTCGGGCTATATATAGTCATGGGCAAAATTTGGAAATTTCTCCGAACCCCTTCGCCCGCGCGATAGCCTGCTTTGCCATCGTGGTCTCCGGATCGTCTCCTTGCCGCCAGCCGCCTCCAGTCGCTGGTCTCCATCACCGTCAACGGGAATTCTGCCCCGCCGTTGCCGCCGTAGCGAGTCTCCGCCGAACTAGGGTATGGACTCGATCTTTGTGCTATTCTCCAATCTGATTCTTAGCACATTGTGATCATCATGATTCTTGCCACGTTTGATAAACTCCTATCCAGTCAATGAACTCGTAGATTAGGTTTAATTCGAAAATTTTAGGGTTAGGTTTCCGCCGAAACCATCTCGGACCCACCGAGTTGAAAAACTCGGTCCCACCGATTTGGCTTATGCCATTGCACAAGTGAAACTTGGTCTGACCGAGAATTACTTATCGGTGTGACCGATTTTGGAAATCTGTGAAACCCTAGCAGTCTCGGTGCCACCGAACTGTGACTCGGTCCAACCGAGTTCACTAGTTTAGGTTCCAAAACTGCTTCGGTATCACCGAGTTTGAAAATCGGTAGACCCGAGATGCTTTCAGTGGGAAACTAAAACTAAGTTTTTGAATTATTCTTTTGCAAAAATCTCTGCATTTTGTGATGCTCATCCACTCTATCTCATCTATAACCTATTCACAGGGTCAGCAGTCAGTTTTGCATCATGTCAGACCAAAGTGATAGCCAGAACTTGTCAGAGCAGCAAGTGCAAATGAGTGAGGGCACTAGTCCCTCAAGTTCCTCAGATGATGGCAGCAGAAGCACTCCTAGCAATCTGCCTAAAGCTGCCACAAGACAGAGAAAGAAGAGAACCTCAGATTCAGAAGATGAGGATTATGTGGCAGAAGAGGAAGCAACCTCCAAGAGAGTTGATCCAGCTCAGGGGACAAAGCCAGGGCTGAAGATCAAAAGGCCAGCAGGCAGGCAGCCAATGTCAAAGGCCAGAATGTCAACTGAGAAGCCCATAGAGCCAGTTGCAGCTGAGGGCAAGAAAAGAAAGGAAAGGGTGAAGAAGAATGTGGCTAGAGTGCTTGGCAAAGCTTCCATCATGGAAGATGAGGAGGAAGAAGAAGAGGTAGCTGCACCAGCACCCAAGGCACCCAAGCTAATGGGAGATGCCATAAAATCAGGGGGAGCTGCTTCCAAGGCCAAGCCAGCTCCAAAGCCAAAGCCAAAGAGGAACACAAGAAGCATCCCAGCCACTGAGAAGAACAAGGCCCCAGTGCCTGAAGCTGCAGAAGAAGAGGAAGAGAGTGTTCTTAGAAAGCTCAAGCCCAAGATCCCAGACCACAACGATGCTCATCCTGTGGCTGAGGATATGAAGCTCAGGAGAGATTCAGGGCTGAGGAAGTGGAGAGAAGCAGACCCGTATGCTTCAAGGAGAAGGACAGCAGTTGACTACAGGTTTCACACCAAGGAGCAGCAGGATTTTTATGAGACAGTGCTGCTAGATAAGAAGCCCATTGTCTGTGATATGCGATGGGTTGATTGGCAATACATTAAGGACAATGAAGAGTACTACCCAGGAGTTCAGGACAGCTTCAAGGCGTGTGGAGTAGAGGACTTTGTTGGGCAGAAGCTCACAAAGTGGAACGAGGAACTCATCATGCAGTTCTACTCCACAGCTCACTTTTATCCAGATGGTAGGATAATTTGGATGTCAGAGGGTACGAGGTACCAGTCTATAGTTGCTGAATGGGCTCAGCTGATTAATGCCCCGGAGGAGCAGGATGATGACTTGGACATTTATGCCAAGAAGAAGATGGACCACAACTCAATGTCTAACATGTACAAGGAGATCCCAAATGAAGCACTTGATACTTTCAAGTTTGGATCAGTGCATTATCTTCTGTCAAGTCTACCTATGATCAATTGGATACTAAGGCACACCCTACTGCCCAAGTCTGGAGATCACAAGATGATCAGAGGCCACGCGATAAATTTTCTTCATGTGTTTGATGTGCCTCAGAAGTTCAAGGTCATGAGCCTCATAGTGGAAACAATCAAAAGGACTGCAGCAGATCAGAAGATGAGCTGTGGATATGCCCCTCAGATTCAGGAGCTCATTAACTCCAAGATGGGCACGGGCATATACTTATTGGACAAGGAACACCTGCCCATCCATCTAGATTTTGAAGATAATCAAGTTGTCATGACTGAGAATGAACCATCATCTGCCCAAGCACAAGCCAAGAAGGAGAAGGCGAGGAAGGAGAAAGCTACCAAGATGCCTACTCAAGAGGAGGCATCTGAATATTTCCTGAAAACCAAACAAGAGCAGCTTGGTTACTTAATTGCATCCACCCTACGGATTGAGCAAGGACTAGCCACCCGAACTCAGAACCAGGCAAGCTTAGAGAGGATCATGGAACAGAAGTTCTATGACTTGGATGTTAAAGTGATAGAGATTCAGACTGCAGTGGAGCAGTTCCAGGATGACATGAATGAGAGGAGAGGCAAGACTACAACTGATGCTTTTGCCAGAGTGCCACGAGGTCCGAGGTCGTCTGCACTGCCAGTTGCTGACACCAGAGCCACCACGTCTGCACCAGCTACAGCCTTAGTTCCACCAGCTCCAGCGTCCACTTCAGCCTCGACTCCGACCACGTCTACAGAAGGCTTCGTCCTTGGAGTACTCCGGACTCCACCACCACCTGAAGATCAAGCCTGAGTGTCGACTTAGCACTATGCATTTTCTAGGAACTTTTTGGTAACTTGTTGCCAAAGGGGGAGAAGATGTATAGATCATAGGCTTCGAGAGAGAGTGTTGCTTTTATTCTCTCTTGCTTTATTTGGTGGTTTTTCAACTTTGTTTGATCATAAGCTACACTTAATGCTTGCTTAATATTACTATCCTATCAATCTTGTGTGATCATTCATTGTGTTGGTGATGAGTGCATGTATTTCATTCTTATCATTTTAAGCGCTCCACCAAGATGTATGTGACATGGAAGAGTAACCCATGACTCTAACTCTTTGTGCATTTGCAGTCCAAAGCAAATTTTAAATATGCACAAATTTAGGGGGAGCTCTTACTTGTCACATACTTCTCAAAGCGACGATATATTTCATGCTTATTATCATTTGTCGAAGCTTTGATCTATATGTTGTCATCAATTACCAAAAAGGGGGAGATTGAAAGTGCAACTATCCCTAGGTGGTTTTGGTAATTCATAACAACATATAGCTCATTGAGCTAATGCTATTCCAAGATGATTATTTCATGAAAGCTCAATGATTGGCATGGCATGGATGTGAAAGTGGAACCCTCAAAATGCTAAGGACTAAGGATTGTCTCAAGCTCAAAAGCTCAAGACTCTTCATCGTATATTTTAGTGATCCAAGATCACATTGAGTCCATAGAAAAGCCAATACTATCAAGGAGGGATGAGGTGTTTCTTAATGAGCATCTTGCTCCATGTGCTTAATGATATGCTCCAAAATCCTCAGCTACTTTCCCATATCCACAAATGACCTAAACCCTAAGCCAAACTCGGTCATACTGATTCTTTCTATCCGGCGCCACCGAGTTTTCATTTGTCATTAGCCACTGCCAAACCCTAGCAATTCGGTCCTACCGATAGGGATCTCGGTCTCACCGAGATGGGGTTGCAAACTCTCTGTTTCCCTTTCGTAACTTTTCGGTCTCACCGAAAGAGCGAATCGGTCCCACCGAGATTGCAATGTAAACTCTCTGTTTCCCTTTTGTAACTTTTCGGTCTCACCGAAAGAAAAGAGCAAATCGGTCCCACCGAGTTCACCTGACCAACTCTCTAGTTAGCTTATTACCAAACTCGGTCTCACCGAGTTTGTGTAATCGGTCTCACCGAGATTACGTTATGCCCAAACCCTAACCATATCGGTCCTACCGAGTTGCATGTCAGTCCCACCGAAAATCACTAACGGTCACTAGGTTTACTTTTCGGTCCGACCGAGTTTGATTCGGTCCCACCGAGATTGGAAAACTGTGTAACGGTTGGATTTTGTGTGGAGGCTATATATACCCCTCCACCTCCTCTTCATTCGAGGAGAGAGCCATCAGAACACACACACAATTCCAACTCATATGTTCTGAGAGAGAACCACCTACTCATGTGTTGAGACCAAGATATTCCATTCCTACCATATGAATCTTGATCTCTAGCCTTCCCCAAGTTGCTTTCCATCCACTCAAATCTTCTTTCCACCAGATCCAAATCCTATGAGAGAGAGTTGAGTGTTGGGGAGACTATCATTTGAAGCACAAGAGCAAGGAGTTCATCATCAACACACCATTTGTTACTTCTTGGAGAGTGGTATCTCCTAGATTGGCTAGGTGTCACTTGGGAGCCTCCGACAAGATTGTGGAGTTGAACCAAGGAGTTTGTAAGGGCAAGGAGATCGCCTACTTCGTGAAGATCTACCGCTAGTGAGGCAAGTCCTTCGTGGGCGATGGCCATGGTGGGATAGACAAGGTTGCTTCTTCGTGGACCCTTCGTGGGTGGTTGCTTCTTCGTGGATCCTTCGTGGGTGGAGCCCTCCGTGGACTCGCGCAATTATTACCCTTTGTGGGTGGAGCCCTCCGTGGACTCGCGCAACCGTTACCCTTCGTGGGTTGAAGTCTCCATCAACGTGGATGTAGGATAGCACCACCTATCCGAACCACGGGAAAAACATCCGTGTCTCCAATAGCATTTGAATTCTCCAAACCCTTCCCTTTATATTCTTGCAAGTTGCATGCTTTACTTTCCGCTGCTAATATACTCTTTGCATGCTTGCTTGAATTGTGTGATGATTGCTTGACTTGTCCTAAGATAGCTAAAATCTGCCAAGAACTAAAATTGGGAAAAGGTTAAGTTTTTATTTGGTCAAGTAGTCTAATCACCCCCCCTCTAGACATACTTTCGATCCTACACCTTGCTTACAAGGGACCGGGCTGCAGCGTGATGACCGCCGAGTCCGGCATGAATTTCAGCCAGGAGATTCCGCCCCTCCTCTTCGGAGATGCACCTTTGAAGGACTCCGGTAGTGCTTTTCTTATAAAGCTCTCCCTCGTGGACTCTGTAGGCTTTGGATCACCGCACTATGCAGTGTGCCTCATTTTGGTCCTCGGGGAGTTCCTGCCTAGTAAGGTAGGCAAGGAATGGTTCTGTCCACGGGGCGATGACGGCCATTATTACGTGGGCTGAAGGTGTTATTTCATTGGCAGAGCCTTCGATTGTGTCAGAATGTTCGGTGTCGGGCAGTGCGGTTGGGTCCGGGCTGTTATTGTTCGGCTCCCCTTCCCATGCTATGGATGGCTTGAACAGCTTTTCCAAAAAGATGTTGGGGGGGACTACATCACGTTTTGCGCCGATGCGTGCTAGGACATCTGCCGCCTGATTATTTTCTCGGGCTATATGGTGAAATTCAAGCCCCTCGAACCGAGCTGACATTTTTAGGACGGCGTTGCGGTAAGCTGCCATTTTTGGATCCTTGGCATCGAAGTCTCCATTTATTTGGGATATTGTGAGGTTCGAGTCCCCGCGCACCTCTAGGCACTGGATGCCCATGGATACTGCCATCCGGAGACCATGTAAAAGGGACTCATATTCGGCTGCATTGTTGGAGTCCGTGTACATAATCTGTTGTACATATTGAACTCTGTCTCCTGTGGGGGACGTCAAAATGACGCCAGCCCCCAGTCCGGCCAACATCTTGGAGCCGTCGAAATGCATGATCCAATTTGAATATGTGCCGTACTCTTTAGGGAGTTCGGCCTTCGTCCATTCTGCGACGAAGTCGGCCAAGACTTGTGACTTGATGGCTCGTCGTGGCTTATAAGTTATGTCGAACGGGAGGAGCTCGATGGCCCATTTCGCAATCCGGCCCGTTGCATCACGGTTGTTTATAATATCGTTAAGTGGTACTTCCGAGGCTACCGTTATTGAACACTCTTGAAAGTAGTGTCGTAGCTTCCGGGATGCCATGAATACCGCGTACGCGATCTTTTGATAATGCGGGTACCGTGATTTGCAGGGAGTGAGGACAGTGGACACATAATAGATCGGCTTTTGAAGGGGGAATTTGTGTCCGTCCGCTTCTCGTTCGACGACGAGCACTACGCTTACAACCTGATGTGTTGCTGCAATGTATAATAGCATTGGTTCGCCAATGTTTGGCGCGGCCAGGACTGGGTTTGTTGCCAGTATGGCTTTTATTTCGTCGAGTTCGGCCGTGGCTGCGTCCGTCCATTTGAAGTGTTCGGTGCGCCGAAGGAGGCGGTAAAGGGGTAGGGCCTTTTCTCCCAAGCGGGAGATAAAGCGGCTTAGAGCCGCCACGCATCCGGTTAACTTTTGTATTTGTTTGAGGTCCTTTGGGATATCCAGTTGCGACAGAGCTTGGTTCTTGGCTGGATTTGCTTCAATTCCTCTACCGGATACAATGAAGCCCAAGAGCTTTCCGGCTGGAACGCCGAAAACGCATTTTTCCGGGTTGAGCTTGATGTCGTATATTCAGAGGTTATCAAATGTGAGCCTCAAGTCGTCTACTAGAGATTCAACATGTCTTGTTTTGATGACCACATCATCTACATATGCCTCCACTGTTTTGCCGATCTGGCTTTCCAGACACGTCTGAATCATGCGCTGATATGTTGCGTCGGCGTTTTTGAGCCCGAAGGGCATCGTGTTGAAGTAGAATGGCCCGTATGGTGTGATAAATTCCGTTGCGGCTTGGTCTGGTTCTGCCATCTTGATTTGATGGTAGCCAGAATATGCGTCGAGGAAACACAACGAATCGTGTCCTGCGGTAGTGTCGATAATTTGATCGATGCAGGGGAGGGGGAAGGGATCCTTTGGGCAAGCCTTGTTAAGGTCTTTAAAATCAACACACAGACGCCAGGATTTGTCCTTCTTTGGTACCATCACCAGGTTTGCTAGCCAGTCCGGATGTTTTATATCTCTGATGAATCCGGCCTCCAATAGCTTTGCTAGCTCCTCTCCCATGGCATGTCTCTTAGGTTCAGAAAAACGCCGAAGAGCCTGTTTGACAGGTTTGAATCCTGTTTGGATATTTAAGCTATGCTCGGCCAGCCTGCGTGGGATTCCTGGCATGTCTGAAGGGTGCCAGGCGAAAATGTCCCAGTTCTCTCGTAGGAACTCTCGCAATGCGGCGTCGACATCAGGGTTTAACTATGCCCCGATGGAAGCTGTTTTATTGGGGTCCGTTGGATGGACTTGGAATTTTACTATTTTGTCCGCCGGTTTAAAGGAGGTGGCCTTGGATCTTTTGTCGAGTACCACGTCGTCCCTATTCACCGTAGAGCGCAACGCAGTCAGCTCCTCAGCCGCTAGGGCTTCGGATAGTGCCTCGAGGGCCAGTGCGGCTGTCTTGTTTTCAGCGCGGAGTGCTATGTCCGGATCACTAGCGAGAGTGATGATCCCGTTAGGCCCAGGCATCTTGAGCTTCATGTACCCGTAATGGGGTATTGCTTGGAAGATTGTAAACGCCTCCCGCCCTAGCAGAGCATGATAACCGCTGCTGAACGGAGCCACCTAGAACGTGACCTCTTCGGACCTGTAATTATCCGGCGTGCCGAACACCACATCTAGTGTGATTTTTCCTGTATAGTGCGCTTCCCGACTGGGGATTATTCCTCTAAAGGTTGTGCTGCTTCACTCAATGCGGTTCCAGTTTATTTCCATTTTTTGAAGAGTCTCCTCGTAAATGAGGTTCAATCCGCTGCCGCCGTCCATGAGTACCTTGGTAAGACGAAAGCCGTCCACTATTGGACTGAGGACCAATGCGGCTGGTGCTCGGGCTGTTCGGAATTTAGGTTCATCACTGGCGTTAAAGGTAATAGCCGTGTCGCTCCATGGGTTTATTGTTGCTACTTGGCAGACTTCGGCAAGGCTTCGGAGTGTCCTTTTTCGCATATTATTTGATGCGGAAGTCTCGAAGACTGGTAATACTGTATTGGTGTCTCTAGGGTGGCTTTCTGTGGCCTCCGGAATTAGGAGATTTTCGCCAATTTTGGCCACCTGCCGGAGTATCCAACATGATCTAAGGCTGTGAGTTGGTGTGGCGTCCTCTGTACTGTGAATTTTACAGGGTCCATTAAGCCACCCTTCCAGTACGGTTCCATGCCCTGTAGAGGGTTTTTGCTTTTTAGTGCTTGACCCGGGTGAGTGGTGATGACGCACCCTTTTATTTCGGACTGGGTTTGTATTCAGGGCCGGATTGTCCCAAAATTTTATTTCAGTTTTCCAGGTGCTTTCCATCGCACAGTACTTTCGTATAATGGACGCCAAGTCAGCGAAGCGTGTAATATCACGGCGACTTATGGCGTTGAGTATTCCCTTGTTCGTGCAATTATTGCAGAAGATTGAGATTGCGTCTTCCTCGCGGCAGTCCCTTAGCCTGTTCTTAACTAGGAGGAATCTGGCCCGGTAATGATGTACTGTTTCATCGGGTTCTTGCCTAATTTTAGATAGATCGCTTATGTTGGGGTGGGTGGGTGGAATTAAATCCGAAGCCTCACCCCATCTAAGGCTCAGAGGCCGAGGAATTTCTGAACTCGAAAATTTGGATTCCTGGATGTTGTCTAATGAATCCAGCCCGTCGCGTGACTCTAAGTTCAGGTATTGAGTGATATCCTCCCCTCCGCGGGTATCTGGCTTGGAGGGATCGGGAATCCGGACGTAGTGAGTCCTTAAGATAGATGAAGGGTCGCCACACTGTCCCTCTACCATGGCAACATGATGGGTGACTTGGGGAGAGTTAATCTCTCTCAGATCGGTTTTAGGCCCAATCTGGTCATAATCCGTAGTGACTCCCAGGGTGGCGAAGCGATCCAAGAGCTCGTTTATGGAGGAAAGCTCTATTGGATCTAACTGCTCGGCGAGTTCCGAGTTGACATGAAGATTGTTTTCGATGTCTCGAGAGGTCATCATCGGCACAGAAGCCGGACAGGCGGTCATAAGAAAGCCACCTAACCGGAGGGTTTGGCCGACAGCCAAAGCTCCCTTAGCAACGGTGCCGTCTTTAAAGACGGGGCGAGGCATCCTTCCTGATGGCGACGACACAGAGGAACTCTCAATGAAAGCACCAATGTCGGTGTCAAAACCGGCGGATCTCGGGTAGGGGGTCCCGAACTGTGCGTCTAGGCCAGATGGTAATAGGAGACAAGGGACACGAAGTTTTACCCAGGTTCGGGCCCTCTCGATGGAGGTAAAACCCTACGTCCTGCTTGATTAATATTGATGATATGGGTAGTACAGGAGTAGATCTACCACGAGATCGAGGAGGCTAAACCCTAGAAGCTAGCCTATGGTATGATTGTTGATGTGTGTGTTGTCCTACGGACTAAAACCCTCCAGTTTATATAGACACCGGATAGGGTTAGGGTTACATGGAGTCGGTTACAATGGTAGGAGATCTTCATATCCGTATCGCCGAGCTTGCCTTCCACGCCAAGGAAGGTCCCTTCCGGACACGGGACGGAGTCTTCAATCTTGTATCTTCATAGTCCAGGAGTCCGGCTGAAGGTATAGTCCGGCTATCCGAACACCCCCTAATCCAGGACTCCCTCACTTGGGGATGCTTGATACGTCTCCAACGTATCTATAATTTTTGATTGTTCCATGCTATTATATTATCTGTTTTGGATGTTTATGTGCTTTATTATACACGTTTATATTATTTTTGGGACTAACCTATTAACCAGAGGCCCAGCCCAAATTGTTGTTTTCTTGCCTATTTCAGTGTTTCGAAGAAAAGGAATATCAAACGGAGTCCAAACGAAATGAGACCTTCGGGAAAGTTATTTTTGGAACGGAAGCAATCCAGGAGACTTGGAGTTTATGTCAGGGAAGCTTCGAGGTGGCCACGAGGCTGGGAGGCGTGCCTACCCCCCTAGGCACTCCCCCACCCTCGTGGGCCCCTTGTGGCTCCCTTGACCGACGTCTTTCACCTATATATGTCCATATACCCTAAAAACATCAGAGACGAGAATAGATCGGGAGTTCCGCCGCCAAAAGCCTCCGTAGCCACCGAAAACCAATCTAGACCCGTTCTAGCACCCTGCCGGAGGGGGGAATCCCTCTCCGGTGGCCATCTTCGTCATCCCGGTGCTCTCCATGACGAGGAGGGAGTAGTTCACCCTCAGGGCTGAGGGTATGTACCAGTAGCTATGTGTTTGATCTCTCTCTCTCATGTTCTCGAGTTGGCACGATCTTGATGTATCATGAGCTTTGCTATTATAGTTGGATCTTATGATGTTTCTCCCCCTCTACTCTCTTGTGATTAATTGAGTTTTCCCTTTGAAGTTATCTTATCGGATTGAGTCTTTAAGGATTTGAGAATACTTAATGTATGTCTTGCATGTGCTTATCTGTGGTGACAATGGGATATCACGTGATCCACTTGATGTATGTTTTGGTGATCAACTTGCGAGTTCCATGACCTCGTGAACTTATGTATAGGGGTTGGCACATGTTTTCTTCTTGACTCTCCAGTAGAAAAATTGGGGCACTCTTTGAAGTTCTTTGTGTTGGTTGAATAGATGGATCTGAGATTGTGTGATGCATATCGTATAATCATACCCACGGATACTTGAGGTGACATTGGAGTATCTAGGTGACATTAGGGTTTTGGTTGATTTGTGTCTTAAGGTGTCACTAGTGCAGAACTGGGCTACAGCACCAGTTGGTAAGGCCCTTTAGTGCAGGTTCGGTAACCGGCACTAAAGTGTGGGGACTAAAGGTCCCCACCTTAGTACCGGTTCCGCACGAACCGGCGCTAAAGGGCAACCACGTGGCACGAGACAGCTCCGGGGGCGCGTAGGACATTAGTACCGGTTGGTAACACCAACCGGTACTAAATGTTTGGGTGTGTTTTGGTTTTATTTTTTATTTTTTACTTTAATTTTGTGTTTTCAATTTAATTTAGTGATTGTTTTACATTCTAATGAGTTGTTAAATCATTAGGTGAAAGTACCGTAGATTAGTTTAACTGGATGCATGTGGATCCTAGCTAAGTCATCAAGTATATGCCATATCCATATTATACTTGATCACCTAATTAAGTGATCGGGGTAATATGGATATGGCATATACTTGATCACTTAGCTAGAATCCATCCAGTTGAAACTAATCTGCGGTTTCTTTCATAAATGATATAATAACTCATCATCATCATCATCATATTAATATAAAAACTCTTGCATCATATATATCATCACCAACAACAGTTTTCATAGCTAGCTAAAAATCATCATATATAGTCATCTCATTACCACTACTTAATCATCATATAGTCATTACCGCTATCTAATCACCACAAACACTAGCTTAAAGAAGAAACATTCACTTGTACCAGAAGCAAAGATATCATCGAGTTCAACATGGTAATGATATTATAAGCGTTCATAACACCACAAAAGTAAATCACACTTTGAGATTAAGTTCAGGACGAAGAACACGCACATGAGAGGACAAGTACTAAGAGCATGAACTAGCTAATCACTCCTGCTGCTCTCTCTCAGGTAAAATAGCATAGAACATGTATAGCTTTCCTGATTATCATATTGGAGCATGTAGATGAACCTGTCTCCTAATCGTCGGTTGCGCTTCTGATTGCTGCCCCCTAGTACTTCTCTGCGATCGTTCACAATTTTGCTCCAGTCTTTTACTATTAAGCATTCCTCGCTATTAGAAATCTTGAATGCACTAAAGTGCATTGTAGGATATCTTGGTCGTAAGCTAACAATATTCATGGTACCTTTAGTCTCGATCCAATCAGGCACAACATTCATCGGGAGTCCCTGTTAAAGAACATCGTATAGTAACATACTTAGCAAAATGAAGTTTAGCTTAAAAAATAATGTATGCAAAAGATGCACCGAGGAGAAATAGTAGAAATCTTACCATCTTTCCTAAATATATGTGACCGTAGTTCAGTACGAACACTATTGGTCGCACATTTTGAGTACTAACATTTCTAAGTGCAGGAAAAAAATTATCTTGACAGCAGCAAGATCCTCAAGCCATGAAACATAATGACTTGTCTCCTCGCATTTTAGTTCAGCCCCGGGACAATGGACGGTCATGTCTTCCAAGCGCCGGACATGTTTGCTTGATTGGAAATAAGCTGTCAATAAAAATTACTTGTCAACTATTTTTGAAGAAACAATATTGAAGACATAAATATGGTTGAGAAACTCACATAATGGTAGAACTGGAGGTGTCTGCATGTCGACCCAGATGTCTCTATTACCTTCAATATCATCTTCTGGACGAATATCAAAGGTGATAACCATATCAAGCTCAAATGCATAAGACTTGCGTAGTGCTTGCCAAGTTTTGCATTCGAAGTAGGTGTATGTGTTTGCATTGTATAATTTGACGTTGAAGGTATAACCATGCTCGGTCTTCAAGTAAACTCTTTTTACCTCCACAGTTTCGTTAGGACTGAAACCTATCTTATCCAAGACAAAAATTCTTGCATGGCAGGGGATACGCTAGTAGAATAGTGAAAAATTAAAATTAAAAGTTGAAGAAAATGAAGCATAAGTCATGGTTAATTATGAAAAAAGACTTGTCGTTGTGACTTACTGTATCCACTTTGAAGTTCTCATCCAGCTTGATGCTGAAGCGCCTATCATGAACTAGAAAATTTCTGCCGCATAGGCCGCGCTGGTCTTCGCAGTATTCGCACATAATGAAACTGTGTTCATCGTCAGACGACATTCCTATGTTCATAGGTGAAACATTAAACACTTATTAGTTCTATTAGTTCAACTAATTCAATTAAGCACTTACGAAAAATATACCTAAATAAAGTAGCTCAACTAATTCAACTAACTAGTTAAACTAATTAATTCAACTAAACTTGTTCTATTAATTTTCTTACTAAAAATAAGGTAGCTAGTTCTATATAGTAAAATGTTAATTAGATGATCAAATCTCTATATAATAAAGTAGGTAGTTCTATATAGTAATATTTTGATTAGATCATCAAATCTCATATACCTAAATTTTCTTACTAAAAATAAACTAGTTCTATTAATTCAACTAATTCAACTAAGAATTTACTAAAAATATAAGGTACTAGTTCTATATAGTAAAATGTTAATTAGATGATCAAATCTCTATATAATAAAGTAGGTAG
Source organism: Triticum urartu (assembly GCF_003073215.2). Lineage (NCBI taxonomy): Eukaryota > Viridiplantae > Streptophyta > Magnoliopsida > Poales > Poaceae > Triticum > Triticum urartu. The sequence goes on from NC_053028.1 coordinate 466,835,518, forward strand.
TTCTATATAGTAATATTTTGATTAGATCATCAAATCTCATATACCTAAATTTTCTTACTAAAAATAAACTAGTTCTATTAATTCAACTAAGAATTTACTAAAAATATAAGGTAGCTAGTTCTATATAGTAAAATGTTAATTAGATTATCAAATCTCTATATAATAAAGTAGGTAGTTCTATATAGTAATATTTTGATTAGATCATCAAATCTCATATACCTAAATTTTCTTACTAAAAATAAACTAGTTCTATTAATTCAACAAATTCAACTAAGAATTACTAAAAATAAACTAGTTCTATTAATTTTCTTACTAAAATATATAAAGTAGCTATATATAGTAATATTTTAATTAGATCATCAAATCTCATATACCTAAATTTTCTTACTAAAAATAAACTAGTTCTATTAATTAAACTAGTTCAGCTAAGCATTTACTAAAAATAAACTAGTTATATTAATTTAATTAGTTTAAATAATCTCATATACCTAAATTTTCTTACTAAAAATAAACTAGTCTATTAATTTTCTTACTAAAAATAAACTAGTTATATTAGTTCAACTAGTTCAAATCTCATATATATATACCTAGTTAATATTTAGCTAATTCATCTAACAATTGACATGACTATTTAACAACTTTTCTATCTAATTCATCTAACATTAATTAACATTCTAACATTCTTATCGACGTAATTCATCTAACATTAATATAAACAACAGAAAAAAGAAAATAAGTAAAAAAAATGTGTGTGTTTATGTGTGTGTGTCTGTGTGTGTGTGTATGTGTGTGTACGAGCGTTGGGCGACGGCCTACGGGCAGCGGCGCGAGACGGCGACGCGACTTCGGGACATGGGTGACTTATTAGTGGGCGGCCTGCGGAGGCGCGACGATCGTGCGATCGAGACGGTCGAACGTAGAGGGCCTGCTTGTCCGCCTCATAGTTAGTGGGTGGGCAGCGCCTTCCTTGGGACGTACTGGTGCGCGCGCCTGAGCGAACAATACGGCCGCGCCGGGCTGTCTTGGGCGGTTGACTAACAGCACGCGCGGGGACTTGCGACGGCTTGCTCGAACGGGCAGCGGCCTGGACGGCTTATAGGTTGTAAGCCTGCAGCTGTGATGTGGGTCGGCGCGAGTTGCGTTGTCCTTGTGGATTGGAACGATGTGTTCCTTTTGCATTGTTGTGTTTTATTTTTTTTTGTCTATTCTTTAAGGTGGTGTGGCGGCGGCCTCTTCTAGGTTTGTTGTTCATCTTGCGCTTAGTTTCCGTATTGGGTTGTTCCTTTTGCCGTATTTGGGTTGTGGCTTTGGGTTGTGTCGTGGGTGCCTAGCAAGAGACCCCTTGGTTCTACAATCACTAGCTTTTTCCTTGGGTTTGAACTGTCTTTAGATTTCGGAGTCTATCTCTTGTGTTGGCCATATGAGGAGAATGGGGGTGAGGCTGTGGTACTTGTTTTTGTTATGGCATTTGCTACATTGTGTCTGTGGGAAGATATCCTGTCTGAATCTAGATTTTCGGTCTGCGATGCGGCGGACTGGCGCACGGCGGCGCGCGACGATATATGGGCGATTTCGTTGGATAGAAGACGGGCGGCGGATGAAAACTGAATTTTTCGTAAGTGCCATATATATAGGAGGGACCTTTAGTACCGGTTGGAGCCACCAACTGGTACTAAAGGCCTATTTTGGACAGGTCAAGCGGCGGGAAGCGGACCCCTTTAGTACCGGTTTGTGGCTCCAACCGGTACTAAAGGCCCCCATTAGTACCGGTTGGAGCCATGAACCGGTACTAAAGGGGTTCTGCTGCCACCCGCGGTGCACAATGTTTTAGTCCCACCTCACCGAGCGAAGGGCAGCCGCACTGGTTTATAAACCCAGTCGCGGCTGCTCCTTCGAACTCCTCTATATAGCAAGCTTCTGGGCCTAACTATGGCGCACTGCCCTGTGAGTCTGCCGGACCTTCTAGCCAGAATTTGCACACCCTAGGTCGGACAGGCCCACTGGGCAGCGCCCCAACAATTTTTTTATAGTTTTTTTATTTTCTGCATTATTTATTTTCTTCTATTTATTTTTGAGTACTTTTTTATATAGTTTTTTTTCTTTTCTGCATTATTTATTTTCTTCAATTTATTTTTGAGTAATTTTTTATATAGTTTTTTCTTTTCTGCTTTATTTATTTTCTTCTATTTATTTCTGAGTAGTTTTTTCTACTTTATTTATTTTCTTCTATTATTTCTGAGTAGTTTTTTTCTGCATTCTTTATTTTTGAGTAAATTTTTTATATAGTTTTTTTTCTTTTCTGCTTTATTTATTTTCTTCTATTTATTTCTGAGTAGTTTTTTTCTGTATTTAGTTTCTTTGTAACCCTCTCTACTCTTTCGCACATGCTATGCGGGTGAAATGATGATACCATGGCAAGTTTCAACATTTTCAGAGTTCATTTTGTAGTGATTTTCAATTTCACGGTCATTTAGCTCTCTAAACAAATCGGTAAATGACTGAAAAACAATAAATGATGTCAAAACGTGTTGGAAATTGATGACGTCGCTTTGAATACTGCATACTGAACGCAAAAGAAGTCGGGATTTCAAATAAGTTTAAAAAACATTGAAGTGCCCGTGTAACAGATGAGTTCTCATCCGAAACCCTGATACTCCGAAAGAGATTGTCCAGTATGTACACGAAGTGCGTCCAGTTTTTGCCGTGACCCTCTCTACTCTTTCGCACATGCTATGCGGGTTAAATGATGATACCATGCCAAGTTTCAACATTTTCAGTTTCATTTTGTAGTGATTTTCAATTTCACGGTCATTTAGCTCTCTAAACAATTAGGTAAATGACTGAAAAACAACAAATGATGTCAGAACATGTTGGAAATTGATGACGTCGCTTTGAATGCTGCATACTGAACACAAAAGAAGTTTGGAGTTCAAATAAGTTTAAAAAACATTGAAGTGCCCGTGTAATAGATGAGTTCTCGTCCGAAACCCTGATACTCCGAAAGAGATTGTCCAGTTTGTATACAAAGTGCATCCAGTTTTTGCCGTGACCCTCTATACTCTCTCGCACATGCTATGCGGGTGAAATGATGATACCATGCCAAGTTTCAACATTTTCAGACTTCATTTTGTAGTGATTTTCAATTTCACGGTCATTTAGCTCTCTAAACAAATCGGTAAATGACTGAAAAATAACAAATGATGTCTGAACGTGTTGGAAATTGATGATGTCGCCTTTGAATGTTGCATACTGAACGCAAAAAAGTCTGGAGTTCAAATAAGTTTTAAAAACATTGAAGTGCCCGTGTAACAGATGAGTTCTCGTCCGAAACCCTGATACTCCGAAAGAGATTGTCCAGTTTGTACACGGAGTGCGTCCAGTTTTTGCCGTGACCCTCTCTACTCTTTCACACATGCTATGCGGGTGAAATGATGATACCATGCCAAGTTTCAACATTTTCAGACTTCATTTTGTAGTGATTTTCCATTTCACGGTTATTTAGCTCTCTAAACAAATCGGTAAATGACTGGAAAACAACAAATGATGTTAGAACGTGTTGGAAATCGATGAGGTCGCTTTGAATGCTGCATACTGAACTCAATAAAAGTCTGGAGTCCAAATAAGTTTAAAAACCATTGAAGTGCCCGTGTAATAGATGAGTTCTGGTCCGAAACCCTGATACTCCGAAAGAGATTGTCCAGTTTGTACACGAAGTGCATCCAGTTTTTGCCGTGACCCTTTCTACTCTTTCGCACATGCTATGCGGGTGAAACGATGATAGCATGCCAAGTTTCAACATTTTCAGACTTCATTTTGTAGTGATTTTCAATTTCACGATCATTTAGCTCTCTAAACAAATCGGTAAATGACTGAAAAACAACAAATGATGTCAGAACATGTTGGAAATTGATGATGTCACTTTGAATGCTGCATATTGAACGCAAAAAAAGTCTGGAGTTCAAATAAGTTTAAAAAACATTGAAGTGCCCGTGTAACAGATGAGTTCTGGTCCGAAACCCTGATACTCCGAAAGAGATTGTCCAGTTTGTACATGAAGTGCATCCAGTTTTTGTCGTGACCCTCTCTACTCTTTCGCACATGCTATGCATGTGAAATGATGATACCATGCCAAGTTTCAACATTTTCAGACTTCATTTTGTAGTGATTTTCAATTTCACGGTCATTTAGCTCCCTAAACAAATCGGTAAATGACTGAAAAACAACAAATGATGTTAGAACGTGTTGGAAGGTGATGACGTCGCTTTGAATGTTGCATACTGCACGCAAAAAAGTCTGGAGTTCAAATAAGTTTTAAAAACATTGAAGTGCCCGTGTAACAGATGAGTTCTCGTCCAAAACCCTGATACTCCGAAAGAGATTGTCCAGTTTGTACACGAAGTGCGTCCAGTTTTTGCCGTGACCTGATACGTCTCCAATGTATCTATAATTTTTGATTGCTCCATGCTATATTATCTACTGTTTTGGACATTATTGGGCTTTATTATCCACTTTTATATTATATTTGGGACTAACTTATTAACCAGAGGCCCGACCCAGAATTGCTGTTTTTTGCATGCTTTAGGGTTTCGAAGAAAAGGAATATCAAACGGAGTCCAAACGGAATGAAACCTTCGGAAACGTGATTTTCTCATCAGATAAGATCCAGGAGACTTGGACCCTCCTTCAAGAAAGCCACGAGGCGGTCACGAGGGTGGAGGGCGCCCCCCTAGGGCGCGCCCCATGCCTCGTGGGCCCCTCGAAGCTCCACCGACGTACTTCTTCCTCCTATATATATCCACGTACCCCCAAACGATCAGATACGGAGCCAAAAACCTAATTCCACCGCCGCAACTTTCTGTATCCACGAGATCCCATATTGGGGCCTGTTCCGGAGCTCAGCGGAGGGGGCATCGATCACGGAGGGCTTCTACATCATAATCCAAGCCCCTCCGATGAAGTGTGAGTGGTTTACTTTAGACCTATGGGTCCATAGTTAGTAGCTAGATGGCTTCTTCTCTCTTTTTGGATCTCAATACAATGTTCTCCCCCTCTCTCGTGGAGATCTATTCGATGTAATCTTCTTTCTGCGGTGTGTTTGTTGACACCGATGAATTGTGGGTTTATGATCAAGTCTATCTATGAATAATATTTGAATCTTCTCTGAATTATTTTATGTATGATTGGTTATCTTTGCAAGTCTCTTCGAATTATCAGTTTGGTTTGGCCTACTAGATTGGTTGTTCTTGCCATGGGAGAAGTGCTTAGCTTTGGCTTCGATCTTGCGGTACCCTTTCCTAGTGACAGAAGGGGCAGCAAGGCATGTATTGTATCGTTGCCATCAAGGATAACAAGATGGGGTTTTTTATCATATTGCATGAAACTATCCCTCTACATCATGTCATCTTGCTTAAGGCGTTACTCTGTTTTTAACTTAATACTCTAGATGCATGCTGGATAGCGGTCAATGAGTGGAGTAATAGTAGTAGATGCAGGCAGGAGTCGGTCTACTTGTCTCGGACGTGATGCCTATATACATGATCATACCTAGATATTCTCATAACTATTCTCAATTCTGTCAATTGCTCAACAGTAATTTGTTCACCCACCGTAGAATACTTATGCTCTAGATGCATGTTATGATGTGATATGGTCAAGACATGATGCTAAATTTTATTTTATGAGATGATCATGTTTTGTAACACAGTTATCGGCAACTGGCAGGAGCCATATGGTTATCGCTTTATTGTATGAAATGCAATCGCCATGTAATTGCTTTACTTTATCACTAAGCGGTAGCGATAGTCGTAGAAGCAATAGTTGGCGAGATGACAACGATGCTTCCATGGAGATCAAGGTGTCAAGCCAGTGACGATGGTGATCATGAAGGTGCTTTGGAGATGGAGATCAAAGGCACAAGATGATGATGGCCATATCATATCACTTATATTGATTGCATGTGATGTTTATCCTTTATGCATCTTTTTTTGCTTAGTTCGATGGTAGCACTATAAGATGATCTCTCACTAAATTTCAAGGTATAAATGTTCTCCCTGAGTATGCACCATTGCGACAGTTCGTCGTGCCGAGACACCACGTGATGATTGGGTGTGATAATCTCTACGTTCACATACAACGGGTGCAAGCCAGTTTTGCACATGCAGAATACTTGAAGCCCAAAGCTTGGGCTCCATGGTGACCTCCGTCTTGCCATCATGCTGGTCTTGGTCTAGTTGCACCGATATGAAAACCTTTGCTTGACGCCTCGGTACTCCGCACCATCGCTTGCTCCCTTAGCACCAAAGAGGAAATAAGGACATTGTGGGCGCTGGCGCCCGCCTGGCCTTGGTCGTCATGCCTCGCGTCACTGGAACCTCGCGAGGTTTGCCTTGCCTTGAACTCTCCGCCCCTTGCGAGCCAGCCTGGTGAGGCCGCTCCCAAGGAGGTCTTGCGTCGTCCGCCTCGCGAGGCTTGGCCCCTCGCGAGGGTCTTGAGTGCTTGTTGGTGAAGATGGGCCGTATGGGCCCGTATGCAGAGCCATGCCGTGGGCCGCAGGCAGGCAAGTCTAGGGACCCCCGTTCCCAGAACGCCGACAGTAGCCCTGGGGCCCAAGGCGCGCTCGGGCTTGGCTCTGAGGCGAAGCCAAGGGGCAAGTGTGGAGCACCACGGGCCCCAATACCCTGCGTCCTTGGACGACATGTGGTGGTTGATTGGACATGGGCGTCTCCACTTCCCCATGCTGCCTTGATACCTACTTGGCTAGGCAGCCACCACGGTCTACACGGTTTCCTTCCCGTTGTTGCCGCACACTCTCCAATTCTTCCGCCTCCTCGTAGCTCAGCCTCTCCCCCCGGTCCGATCTGAGTTCAATCCCCCCATCACCATGGCACCGGACCAGTTGGAGAAAGGGAAGAGTCCCCAGTCCTCCGCCGAGCTGCGCCCGACCGCTGAGCCTGCCGTTGGCAGGTCGCTGGTGTTCAACCAAGAAGCCATGGACAAGGTGCGTCCTATGCTCGCCTCAAGCTTCAATGAGTGGGGAAGGATGGTGGCCTGGCCTGCATCTCATCCTCGCGTCGACCGGACAGCCACTGAGGTCCCATTCTTCATCGACGCCCTTTGGGCTGGCTTGGTTCCTCCTTTCTCCGCCTTCTTCAACGTTGTGCTTGCGCATTACCAGATCCACATGTTGCACCTTGATCCCCAATCTGTGACCCTTCTCGTCGTCTTTGCCTTTGTTTGCAAGGCCATGGTAGGCATTGCTCCTTCAGTGGCCCTTCTCTGCCACTTCTTCTCGCTGCATCTGATTGATCACCGACAGAGCTCAGGATGCCTAAGCTTTCAGGCCGTGGCGGTGACGGCCGGTGCGGGGATTGACTTCGAGCTCCCACTGTCCACGAGCGGGTTTCGGGCACGGTGGGTATTTGTTGATGTCGGAGTGCTCGGTCCCCTGCTCTCTTCTCCGTCAGCGCCCGATATTCCCAACTCCGGTTGGTTCCACCAAAGGCTCACCGATTCATGCCTTCCCCCTGCCTGGCTCAGGCTGAAGTGCCTCAAGGACCTTGATATGACTGCGCCTATGGTGGTGAAGGAGTTCGTCGATGCCGAATCACTCCGCTTCAACGCCACTCTCGACCGATGTGGGCCTTGCTCAGCAGCAAAGACCACATGAGACTTCAGGAGTCAAGGCTCCCCCTCGAGCACGCGGCGAACGCTGCTCAAGGTCCTGACGGGTGCCCCGTTGCCAGATGACATGCCAAGGAAGAGCTTCCTTCTATACCGCTGCTTGGACAAGGCGACATTCGCTGGGCAGATGCCTTCCTTCGATGAGTGGGGGCTGCATCCAGTCGGCCTCAAGGGGTCCCGTGAGAACCCCATCATCGTGGTTCCTCTCCCTGCCGCTGGTGTCGAGCTCGCCCCAAGTGTGGATGCAGGGGGGCAAGCACCGCTGGGGGCCGATGGTGAAGTTGCCAAGATGCTGATGCCGCCCAGGGCTTCCGAGGCGTCATCCTCGGGGACTCGCGACTCTTGCCCTGGGGCGGAGGTTGAGGGGGCGACGCAGCCCACGTCTCCCGAGGCTGAGGCTCCCGAGGCCTCGGCAGGTTGCTGCGAGGCAGAGCCTGATTGCTCCCCTCAGCTTGGCGCTCCTGAGGCTGCCCCTTCGAGCGCTTCTCCAGCTGCACCTCGTGTCGGTCGCCATGTCCAGCACTTCGGCCGGCTTTGTGTGGATTTCGAAGAGCTCCGCAAGAGGAGGGGATCCCCAAGCCATTGACGAGTAATTACCTTATCTTGGTGATTCTCCTCGTGATGCTTCCCTTCCTGACGATGAGTCTTCAGGGTCCCTTTGGCCAAGGCCACAGAATCTCCTAAGAAGCAACCTCCTCTCGCCTTGTTTCTCCTGATGGACTCGAGCGCTGCAAAACCGCGCGCTGCTCATGGCATGGAGTCGACTGGGGAAGCCAGCCCGTCGACAAGGCGTCTTGAGCTTGTGCCTTCGTCGTCTCTCCTTCGCGGCCTTTCCTGGAGTACAGCAAGCGTGCCAAGGGTTCCTCCCTTGGTCGTGGACGGCAGCTGGATGGCTTCGGTCTTGGGTTCCTCTTCAAGCAGCGGGCCTCCACTCGTTCGGGCTCCTTGCGAGGCCTAGCCCGCAACTGGGCGGGCGCCAGCCCCCAGCCCCCCACTGAAAGGGGGCGAGCCGCTTTGGGTCCCATTCACGGTCCCCACGGCGGAGGACAGAGTTAGCAGCATGCTCGAGTCGGTGCAAGAAAGGAGCGTCGTCCGCCACGAGCCCTTTCAGGAGGCAATGGGCGGGATGAACCGGCTTGGTGAAGAGCTCGTGGATGTGGACGCGCGCCTCATAGCCGGGGGTCTTCGTCTGGTGGAGGAGCGGCATAAGCTGAAGGTGGCTATCAACCTCGGGCGCCACCAGCGTGAGCTCGATAATGCGAAGGCCGAGGCTTCCCTCGCAGCCTCCTGTGAGGCCTTCTCCCGAGCTCTGGAAGCTGACCGCCGTCGCGAGGTCGCGGAGAAGCGCGCGTGGGAGCTCCAAGCCTGGAGCGCCGTCTTGGATCAGCAAGTGGAGGCGCACGGAGTCGCCCTGGCGTCGTTGAGGGGACGCCCGCTGAAGAGGAAGAGATCCGGAAGCGCAAGGAGGCGCTGGCACTGGAAGCCGTGGAGCATAGCCTTGAGCTCGAACGACTAGAGATGAGGGAGCGTCAAGTTGCCCAGGCGGAGGACGCCGTCAGCGCGCGCGAGGCCAGGGCCCAGGAGGAGGTCGATCGCCGGGTGGCCGTGGCTCACGCGGGTCTTGAGGGTGAGCTTGACCTGAAGTTAAAGCTCGTGGAAGCTGAGGCCGCCGGTAGGACTGCTGCCCTCAAGTCCAGGTGGAGCGACGCGAGGAGGCCACCGCAGCCGCCCTGGTTTCGATGCAGGACGAACTGGCCTCCGCCTGCGCCGAGCTGCTCCCTCTTCAGCAATGGGTCGCTGACGTCGAGTCCGTCGCGTGGTAGAACAGGGAGGAAGTGCTTCAACGGCGGACGCTGGAGCGCGTGCACGCCCCCATGCTCCAGGACCTCAGGAACAAGGCCAACATCGCCCTGGGTCACATCTGTGATGAGAATGCTCCTCATCCCCATGCGAACGACTACGCCAGCCACCTCTGCTTCTTCACCGACGTGGTGACGCGCCTGGAGAACCGTTCCGAGAGGGCCCGCCAACTTGTTGAAGAGAAGAGCTGCGGCCTGCTCGAGCGTGCATTCTCCCGCGTCTTCAACCATCTCCAGAACGCCGACCCCAACTTCGATTTTGATGCCGCCATCGCCCCTGTACCCGAGGCCATCTGAGGCGACCTGTCGCGATGGGTGGAAGACAATGTGGACGCACTAGTCAGGGCCTTTACTTCCGATGACGATGGGGTGGTGGTCGCGGCGGATGCAGGCGATGTGGTCGACGATGGTGATGGCGGCACTGGTGAAGGTGATGGTGATGCCAGTGATGGTGGTAGTGATGCCAGCGACTCGTCTGAGGGCGATCCGGGAGACGCGGCGAGCGACATGTCTGACTGGTCCCGTGTTTCCCAGCTGTTTGTCCTGCACACAGAAGCTCGGGGCGCAGCCCTTGAGGTTGTAAGAGCATTTTTGGAGGGAAAGCATGTAAATATACTACTGCTTCTATCCTTTCAGGTCGAGTTGGATATGCGTCTTCGTGAACTCACGTATCCTGGGGCGAGGTTGCTGTTGCGGTTTACCTTAGCCTGAACGAGCCCAAAACCGGCACATGAGATTGCAAATTTCCGGGAAGCTCCTGAGGAATTCATCGACACGCCCGAGGGGGGCGCGTGATAAGGAAGCGCTAGCTGTGGCGCGACATGCGCGTGGCACGTGTGCGTCATGCCCAGCCCCGCTCGCAAGGGATCCGCGAGGGGGAAGCAACAGGCGCGAACTCCGAAATAAGGCAAGAACCAGATACCAAGAAATCGCTCGAACGAGAAAAGGCACCCCCCGCGCGCGTTAATGAAAATTCAACTTCAACTTAAATCCAAATCCAGAAGGCAGGGAAAAGAGATCGAAAGCAAATGGCCGCATACGGTGCCTAGTCTAGTTTTCATGTCTTCTCACCAGCGCGGAGCTAAGTGCTGCCACTAGGACGTGGGAGGGAGCCCCCGAGGCCCAAGGGCGGCACTCCTGAGACTCCAGGGTGTGTACAACCCCACTCGTTATTACGTGAGAGTGTCACGGGCGAAGACCTTCACAGGCATGAGCCTTACTTCATATCGCCAGACGAGGGCCCCGCCTTGTGCCACCCCCTACCACCGTTGGGACAACCGGGGACCAGGACGGCGCCAACGATGGCAGAGGGGACGCCAGCGGCGCCCTCGGCGACCACGGGTCCTCTGCTGGGGGTAGGCTCTGGAGCACCTTCCCGGTAGAGGGCCTACCTCCGGGGGACGCCTTGTTCCGCGCGGCGCTGTGGAGGGCCTTCGTCCCGGCTTCCTTCCTGTAGCCCCCAGCGTGCCCCCCTGGTGGGAGGGAGGCCGACAAGCTGTGGCCACCATCTGCTGTTGCGACCTGATTCACCAGCGCACCATGGTTAGTGTAAGCCTGCTCCTGAGGAATTAGTGGTACCCTGTAGCTGTTGTCGCCGGCGCGGTTGGTGAGGCTTCCGGAGGGGTCCTGAAAGGCGCCGGCTTCTAGCGACTCCTCCTCCCAGCCCGGCTCGAGGAATGAGCCAGGGTCGTCTTCCAGCATGTACTCCTGGTCCACCATGTGGGGCACGTAGGCCTCCGAGGCCGCTGCCTCGAAGACCTTGCCGTAGTGCCCCACACTCCACGTCGCCCCACCTAGCATGCCGCCTCGAGGATGGTAGGGTTGCATCCCACTCGTATCGTGGGTGGCAGCGCTCGTGCCCGCGCCCAGCGGAGGTGGTGTAGGTGCGAGTGGGCGTGCAGCTCCGTTGGCTGCGCCGGTGTCGATGAAGCCTGGTGGTGCGCCTATAGGCACGCGGGCGTGGCGTGGTCCGCCATGTGATCCGTCCGCAGCTTGTGGCGTGAGCAGGGAACAGAAGGGTGGCGCTCCTGAAGCCGCGGCGTCCAAGAGCTCGGCGACGCGCGCCAGCAGTGCATCCCGGCAGCTCTCCATAAGCCGGCACCGTAGCAACTCCCGCACCACTGTGAGTGCAGCTCGCATGTTTGCCTGCTCCCTCCGGGTGTGCGGCGCCATCGTCGCGGCGTGGCTTGCGGCCCTTGCAGCAGCTCGTGCCTGTCGTGGGGTGAGGGTGGACGGCGCCTGGCCACGTCGCCCGCGCCCCACAGTGTCAGGTGGTGCTCGTGCCGCTTGGAGCATGGGTTTGAGGTCTTCCTGGGCAGGCGGCGCCGCCCGGGCTGGCCAGGCTTCCCAGCGGTCAGCATTGGTCCTTGAGTCGCCGGACATCGGAACCGCGGAGCGTCGGCGAATAGACTGACGGGAGAGAGGCTCCAGCGCACCCCTACCTGGCGCGCCAAATGTCGGATCTCGGGTTCCGGTAAAACCCTCAAGGTTCGAACACTGGGGTGCACGCGAAGATCTCCCCCTACCGATCCACGTCCAAGCTTCGCTAAGATCTCATGGGCTAGCTCAACGAACTCGTAACATAGAGGACACAAGATTTATACTGGTTCGGGCCACCGTTGTGGTGTAATACCCTACTCCGGTATGGTGATGGTGGATTGCCTCTTGGGCTAGGGATGAACAATACAAAGGGAAGAACAGCCTCCCGAGGAGAGGTGTTCTTGTGCTTGGTGAACTTGTGGTTGTCCGGGTCTCTCTCTTCGATCTGTCCCCCAGCTATGGTGGTGGCTAGTCCTATTTATAGAGGCCCTGGTCCTCTCCCCAAATATTGAGCGGGAAGGGAGCCAACAACGGCCAATTTGAAAGGGGACAACTAGCACAGCTTATCCTGATAAAAGCAGTCTTCGCCTGCAAAAGGCTCTGGTGTTGACGCCGCCTTGGGCTCCATGGTGACCTCCATCTTGCCGTCCTGCTGGTCTTGGTCTCATTGCACCGATATGGAAACCTTTGCTTGACGCCTCAGTACTCCGTGCCCGCGCTTGCTCCCTTAGCACCAAAGAGGAAACAAGGACACTGTGCGCGTTAGCGCCCGCCTGGCCTTGGTCGTCATGGCTCATGTCACTTGAACCTCGCGAGGTTTGCCTTGCCTTGAACTCTTTGCCCCTCGTGAGCCAGCCTGGTGAGGCCACTCCCCAGGAGGCCTTGTGTCGTCCGCCTCGCGAGGCTTGCCCCTCGCGAGGGTCTTGAGTGCTTGTTGGTGAAGATGGGCCGTACGGGCCCGTATGCAGTGCCACGCTGATACGTCTCCAACATATCTATAATTTTTTATTGTTCCATGCTATTATATTATCTGTTTTGGATGTTTATGGGCTTTATTATACACTTCTATATAATTTTGGGACTAACCTATTAACCAGAGGCCCAGCCCAAATTGTTGTTTTCTTGCCTATTTCAATGTTTCGAAGAAAAGGAATATCAAACGGAGTCCAAATGGAATGAAACCTTCGGGAAAGTTATTTTTGGAACGGAAGAAATCCAGGAGACTTGGAGTTTACATCAGGGAAGCTTCAAGGTGGCCACGAGGCAGGGAGGCGCGCCTGCCCCCTGGGCGCGCCCCCCACCCTCGTGGGCCACTCGTGGCTCCCCTGACCGACTTCTTTCACCTATATATGTCCATATACCCTAAAAACATCAGAGACGAGAATAGACCGGGAGTTCCGCCGCCAGAAGCCTCCGTAGCCACCAAAAACAAATCTAGATCCGTTCTGGCACCCTGCCGGATGGGGGGGAATCCCTCTCCGGTGGCCATCTTCATCATCACGGCGCTCTTCATGACGAGGAGGGATTCACCCTCGGGGCCGAGGGTATGTACCAGTAGCTATGTGTTTGATCTCTCTCTCGTGTTCTCGTGTTGGCACGATCTTGATGTATCGCGACCTTTGCTATTATAGTTGGATCTTATGATGTTTCTCCCCCTCTACTCTCTTGTGATGAATTGAGTTTTCCCTTTGAAGTTATCTTATCGGATTGAGTCTTTAAGGATTTGAGAATACTTGATGTATGTCTTGCATGTGCTTATTTGTGGTGACAATGGGATATCACGTGATCCACTTGATGTATGTTTTTGTGATCAACTTGCGAGTTCCATGACCTCGTGAACTTATGCATAGGGGTCGGCACACGTTTTCGTCTTGACTCTCCGGTAGAAACTTTGGGGCAGTGATACGTCTCCAACGTATCTATAATTTTTTATTGCTCCATGCTATATTATCTACTATTTTGGACATTATTGGGCTTTATTATCCACTTTTATATTATTTTTGGGACTAACATATTAACTGGAGGCCCAGCCCAGAATTGCTGTTTTTTCTATTTAAGAGTTTCGCAGAAAAGGAATATCAAACGGAGTCCAAACGGAATGAAACCTTCGGGAGCGTGATTTTCGGAACGAACATGATCCAGGAGACTTGGACCCTACGTCAAGAAATAAAGGAGGAAGCCACGAGGTAGGGGGCGCGCCTACCCCCCCAGGCGCGCCCTCCACCCTCGTGGGCCCCCTGTTGCTCCACCGACGTGCTCCTTCCTCCTATATATACCTACGTACCCCCAAACGATCAGATACGGAGCCAAAAACCTAATTCCATCGCCGCAACCTTCTGTATCCACGAGATTCCATCTTGGGGCCTGTTCCGGAGCTTCGCCGAAGGGGGCATCCATCACGGAAGGCTTCTACATCAACATCATAACCTCTCCGATGAAGTGTGAGTAGTTTACCTCAGACCTTCGGGTCCATAGTTATTAGCTAGATGGCTTCTTCTCTCTTTTTGGATCTCAATACAATGTTCTCCCCCTCTCTTGTGGATATCTATTCGATGTAATCTTCTTTTTGCGGTGTGTTTGTTGAGACCGATGAATTGTGGGTTTATGATCAAGATTATGTATGAACAATATTTGAATCTTCTCTGAATTCTTTTATGTATGATTGGTTATCTTTGCAAGTCTCTTCGAATTATAAGTTTGGTTTGGCCTACTAGATTGATCTTTCTTGCAATGGGAGAAGTGCTTAGCTTTGGGTTCAATCTTGCGGTGTCCTTTCCCAGTGACAGTAGGGTCAGCAAGACACGTAATGTATTGTTGCCATCGAGGATAACAAGATGGGGTTTTTATCATACTGCATGAATTTATCCCTCTACATCATGTCATCTTGCTTAAGGTGTTACTCTGTTTTCATGAACTTAATACTCTAGATGCATGCTGGATAGCGGTCGATGAGTGGAGTAATAGTAGTAGATGCAGGCAGGAGTCGGTCTAGTTGTCTCGGACGTGATGCCTATATACATGATCATACCTAGATATTCTCATAACTATGCTCAATTCTTTCAATTTCTCAACAGTAATTCGTTCACCCACCGTAAAATACTTATTGTCTTGAGAGAAGCCACTAGTGAAACCTATGGCCCCCGGGTCTATCTTCATCATATTAATCTTCCAATACTTAGTTATTTCCTTTGCATTTTACTTTGCTTTTATTTTACTTTGCATCTTTATCACAAAAATACCAAAAATATTATCCTATCATATCTATCAGATCTCACTCTCGTAAGTGACTGTGAAGGGATTGACAACCCCTTATCGCGTTGGTTGCGAGGAGTTATTTGTTTTGTGCAGGTACGAGGGACTCGCGTGTAGCCTCCTACTGGATTGATACCTTGGTTCTCAAAAACTGAGGGAAATACTTACGCTACTTTGCTGCATCATCCTTTCCTCTTCAAGGAAATCTAATGCAGTGCTCAAGAGGTAGCAAGAAGATTTCTGGCGCCATTGCCGGGGAGGTTCCCGCAAGTCAAGATTTGACTCCCGACAATGAGCCATTTCTGGCGCCGTTGCCGAGGAGTCTACGCAAAAGTCAACATACCAAGTACCCATCACAACCCTTATCTCCTGCATTACATTATTTGCCATTTGCCTCTCGTTTTCCTCTCCCCCACTTCACCCTTGTTGTTTTATTCGCACTCTCTCTCTATCCTCCCTCTCTTTTTCTATTTGCCTCTTTTTGCCCGCTTGCTTTTTGTTTGCTTGTGTGTTGGATTTCTTGCTTATCACGATGGCTCAAGATAACACTAAATTGTGTGACTTTACCAATACCAACAACAATGATTTTATTAGCACTCCGATTGCTCCTCTTACCGATGCTGAATCTTGTGAAATTAATGCCGCTTTGCTGAATCTTGTCATGAAAGATCCGTTTTCCAGCCTTCCTAGTGAAGATGCTGCTACCCATCTAAATAGCTTCGTTGATTTGTGTGATATGCAAAAGAAGAAAGATGTGGACAACGATATTGTTAAATTGAAGCTATTTCCTTTTTTGATTAGAGATCGTTCTAAAGCTTGGTTTTCGTCTTTGCCTAAAAATAGTATTGATTCTTGGAACAAGTGCAAATATGCTTTTATCTCTAAGTATTTTCCTCCCGCTAAGATCATCTCCCTTAGAAACAATATTATGAATTTTAAGCAACTTGATCGTGAACATATTGCACAAGCTTGGGAGAGGATGAAATTAATGATACGTAATTGCCCTACTCATGGTTTGAATGTGTGGATGATTATACAAAAAATTTATGCCGGATTGAATTTTGCTTCTAGAAATCTTTTAGATTCGGCCGCGGGAGGCACTTTTATGGAAATCACTTTAGAAGAAGCTACTAAACTCCTAGATAATATTATGGTTAATTATTCTCAATGGCATACTGAAAGATCTACTAATAAAAAGGTGCATGCGATAGAAGAAATTAATGTTTTGAGTGGAAAGATGGATGAACTTATGAAATTATTTGCTAGTAAGAGTGTTTCTTCTGATCCTAATGATATGCCCTTGTATACTTTGATTGAGAACAATAATGAATCTATGGATGTGAATTTTGTTGGTAGGAATAATTTTGGTAACAACGCGTATAGAGGAAACTTTAATCCTAGGCCTTATCCTAGTAATCCCTCTAATAATTATGGAAATTCCAACAACAACTCTTATGGAAATTGCAATAAGATGCCCTCTGAGTTTGAGAATATTGTTAAGGAATTTATGAATTCGCAAAAGAATTTCAATGCTTTGCTTGAAGAGAAATTGCTTAAAGTTGATGATTTGGCTAGGAACATTGATAGAATTTCTCTTCATGTTGATTCTTTAAAGCTTAGATCTATTCCTCCTAAGCATGATATCAATGAGTCTCTCAAAGCCATGAGAATTTCCATTGATGAGTGCAAAGAAAGAACCGCTAGGATGCGTGCTATGAAAGATGCCTTTATAAGAGCGTGTTCTTCTAGTTCCTATGAAAATAAAGATGAAGATCTAAAAGTTATTGATGTGTCCCCTATTAAATCTTTGTTTTGCAATATGAATCTTGATAATGATGGGGCTGAATATGATCCACCTTTACCTAGAAGGGGTTCCAAAAATTCGGAGTCTTTAGATCTTGATGCTAAATTTGATGAAAGTGGGATTGAAGAAATTAAAACCCTAGATGTTGCTAAACCCACTATTTTGGATTTCAAGGGATTTAATTATGAAAATTGCTCTTTGATTGATTGTATTTCCTTGTTGCAATCCGTGCTAAATTCTCCTCATGCTTATAGTCAAAATAAAGCGTTTACTAAACATATCATTGGTGCCTTGATGCAATCTTATGAAGAAAAACTTGAGTTGGAAGTTTCTATCCCTAGAAAACTTTATGATGAGTGGGAACCAACTATTAAAATTAAGATTAAAGATCATGAGTTCTATGCTTTACGTGATTTGGTGCTAGTGTTTCCACGATTCCAAAGACTTTGTGTGATTTGTTAGGTTTCCGTGATTTTGATGATTGCTCTTTAAACTCGCACCTTGCAAATTCCACTATTAAGAAACCAATGGGAAGAATCAGTGATGTTCTTATTGTCGCAAATAGGAATTATGTTCCCGTAGATTTTATTGTTCTTGACATAGATTGCAATCCTTCATGTCCTATTATCCTTGGTAGACCTTTCCTTAGAACGATTGGTGCAATTATTGATATGAAGGAAGGAAATATTAGATTCCAATTTCCGTTAAGGAAATGCATGGAACACTTTCCTAGAAATAAAATTAAATTACCTTATGAATCTATTATGAGAGCCACTTATGGATTGGCTACCAAATATGGCAATACCTAGATCTATCCTTGCTTTTTATGCCTAGCTAGGGGCGTTAAACGATAGCGCTTGTTGGGAGGCAACCCAATTTTATTTTTATTCCTTGCTTTTTGCTCCTGTTTAGTAATAAATAATTTACCTAGCCTCTGTTTTGGTTGTGTGTTTAATTAGTGTTTGTGCCAAGTAGAACCGTTGGGAAGACTTGGGGAAAGTCTTGATATCTTGCTGTAAAAACAGAAACTTTAGCGCTCACGAGAACTGCTGCCATTTTATTTGGAAAGTGATATTTAGTTAATTATTTTTTAATATGATTAATAGATAAATTCCTCACGTCCAGCAATTTATTTTAGAATTTTTGGGTTCCAGATCTTGCGCTAGCTACAGATTACTACAGACTGTTCTGTTTTTGACAGATTCTGTTTTTCGTGTGTTGTTTGCTTATTTTGATGAATCTATGGCTAGTAAAATAGTTTATAAACCATAGAGAAGTTGGAATACAGTAGGTTTAACACCAATATAAATAAAGAATGAGTTCATTACAGTACCTTGAAGTGGTCTTTTGTTTTCTTTCGCTAACGGAGCTCGCGAGATTTTCTACTTTAAGTTTTGTGTTGTGAAGTTTTCAAGTTTTGGGTAAAGATTTGATGGATTATGGAACAAGGAGTGGCAAGAGCCTAAGCTTGGGGATGCCCATGGCACCCCCAAGATAATCTAAGGACACCTAAAAGCAAAGCTTGGGGATGCCCCGGAAGGCATCCCCTCTTTCGTCTACTTCCATCGGTAACTTTACTTGGAACTATATTTTTATTCACCACATGATATGTGTTTTGCTTGGAGCGTCTTGTATGATTTGAGTCTTATTTTTTAGTTTACCACAATCATCCTTGCTTTACACACCTTTTGAGAGAGCCATACATGATTTGGAATTTGTTAGAATACTCTATGTGCTTCACTTATATCTTTTGAGTTATATAGTTTTGCTCTAGTACTTCACTTATATCTTTTAGAGCACGGTGGTGGATTTGTTTTATAGAAACTATTGGTCTCTCATGCTTCACTTAGATTATTTTGAGAGTCTTAAATAGCATGGTAATTTGCTTAATAATCCTAATATGCTAGGTATTCAAGATTAGTAAAAAATTTCTTATGAGTGTTTTGAATACTAAGAGAAGTTTGATGCTTGATGATTGTTTTGAGATATGGAGGTAATAATATCAAAGTCGTGCTAGTTGAGTAGTTGTGAATTTGAGAAATGCTTGTGTTGAAGTTTGCAAGTCCCGTAGCATGCACGTATGGTAAACGTTATGTAACAAATTTGAAACATGAGGTGTTCTTTGATTGTCCTCCTTATGAGTGGCGGTCGGGGACGAGCGATGGTCTTTTCCTACCAATCTATCCCCCTAGGAGCATGCGCGTAGTGCTTGGTTTTTGATGACTTGTAGATTTTTGCAATAAGTATGTGAGTTCTTTATGACTAATGTTGAGTCCATGGATTATACGCACTCTCACCTTCCATCATTGCTAGCCTCTTCGGTACCGTGCATTGCCCTTTCTCACATTGAGAGTTGGTGCAAACTTCGCCGGTGCATCCAAACCCCGTGATATGATACGCTCTTTCACACATAAACCTCCTTATATCTTCCTCAAAACAGCCACCATACCTACCTATTATGGCATTTCCATAGCCATTCCGAGATATATTGCCATGCAACTTTCCACCATTCTGTTTATCATGACACATTCATCATTGTCATATTGCTTAGCATGATCATGTAGTTGACATAGTATTTGTGGCAAAGCCACCGTTCATAATTCTTTCATACATGTCACTCTTGGTTCATTGCATATCCCGGTACACCGCCGGAGGCATTCATATAGAGTCATCTTTTGTTCTAGCATCGAGTTGTAATCATTGAGTTGTAAATAAATAGAAGTGTGATGATCATCATTTTCTAGAGCATTGTCCCAAGTGAGGAATTAAAAAAAGGAGAAAGGCCATAAAAAAGAAGAAGGCCCAAAAAAAGAGAGAAAAAGAGAGAAGGGACAATGCTACTATCCTTTGCCACACTTGTGCTTCAAAGTAGCACCATAATCTTCATGATAGAGAGCTTTTGTTTTGTCACTTTCATATACTAGTGGGAATTTTTCATTATAGAACTTGGCTTGTATATTCCAACAATGGGCCTCCTCAAGTGCCCTAGGTCTTCGTGAGCAAGCAAGTTGGATGCACACCCACTTAGTTTCTTTTGTTGAGCTTTCATACATTTATAGCTCTAGTGCATCTGTTGCATGGCAATCCCTACTCCTTGCATTAACATCAATCGATGGGCATCTCCATAGCCCATTGATTAGCCTCGTTGATGTGAGACTTTCTCCTTTTTGTCTTCTCCACATAACCCCCATCATCATATTCTATTCCACCCATAGTGCTATGTCCATGGCTCGCGCTCATATATTGCGTGAAAGTTTATAGGTTTGAGATTACTAAAGTATGAAACAATTGTTTGGCTTGTCATCGGGGTTGTGCATGATGAGAGCATTCTTGTGTGACGAAAATGGAGCATGACTAAACTATATGATTTTGTAGGGATGAACTTTCTTTGGCCATGTTATTTTGAGAAGACATAATTGCTTAGTTAGTATGCTTGAAGTATTATTATTTTTATGTCAATATGAACTTTTATCTTGAATCTTTCGGATCTGAATATTCATACCACAATTAAGAAGAATTACATTAAATTATGCCAAGTAGCAATCCGCATCAAAAAATTATCTTTTTTATCATTTACCTACTCGAGGACGAGCAGGAATTAAGCTTGGGGATGCTTGATACGTCTCCAACGTATCTATAATTTTTTATTGCTCCATGCTATATTATCTACTGTTTTGGACATTATTGGGCTTTATTATCCACTTTTATATTATTTTTGGGACTAACCTATTAACTGGAGGCCCAGCCCAGAATTGCTGTTTTTTGCCTATTTCAGATTTTTACAGAAAAGGAATATCAAACAGAGTCCAAATGGAATGACACCTTCGGGAACGTGATTTTCGGAACGAACATGATCCAGGAGACTTGGACCCTACATCAAGAAATAAAGGAGGAAGCCACGAGGTAGGGGCGCGCCTACCCCCCAGGCGCGCCCTCCACCCTCGTGGGCCCCCTGTTGCTCCACCGACGTACTCCTTCCTCCTATATATACCTACGTACCCCCAAACGATCAGATACGGAGCCAAAAACCTAATTCCACCGCCGCAACCTTCTGTATCCACGAGATCCCATCTTGGGGCATGTTCTGGAGCTCCGCCGGAGGGGGCATCCATCACGGAGGGTTTCTACATCAACACCATAGCCTCTCCTATGAAGTGTGAGTAGTTTACCTCAGACCTTCGGGTCCATAGTTATTAGCTAGATGGCTTCTTCTCTCTTTTTGGATCTCAATACAATGTTCTCCCCCTCTCTTGTAGAGATCTATTCGATGTAATCTTCTTTTTGCGGTGTGTTTGTTGAGACCGATGAATTGTGGGTTTATGATCAAGATTATTTATGAACAATATTTGAATCTTGTCTGAATTCTTTTATGTATGATTGGTTATCTTTGCAAGTCTCTTCAAATTATAAGTTTGGTTTGGCCTACTGGATTGTCTTTCTTGCAATGGGAGAAGTGCTTAGCTTTGGGTTCAATCTTGCGGTGTCCTTTCCCAGTGATAGTAGGGGCAGCAAGGCACATATGTATTGTTGCCATCGAGGATAACAAGATGGTTTTTTTATCATATTGCATGAATTTATCCCTCTACAGCATGTCATCATGCTTAAGGTGTTACTCTGTTTTCATGAACTTAATACTCTAGATGCATGCTGGATAGCGGTCGATGAGTGGAGTAATAGTAGTAGATGCAGGCAGGAGTCGGTCTACTTGTCTCGGACGTGATGCCTATATACATGATCATACCTAGATATTCTCATAACTATGCTCAATTCTGTCAATTGCTCAACAGTAATTCGTTCACCCGCCATAAAATACTTATGCTCTTGAGAGAAGCCACTAGTGAAACCTATGGCCCCAGGTCTATCTTGATCATATTAATCTTCCAATACTTAGTTATTTCCTTTGCTTTTATTTTACTTTGCATCTTTATCACAAAAATACCAAAAATATTATCCTATCATATCTATCAGATCTCACTATCGTAAGTGACCGTGAAGGGATTGCCAACCCCTTATCGCGTTGGTTGCGAGGAGTTATTTGTTTTGTGCAGGTATGAGGGACTCGCGCGTAGCCTCCTACTGGATTGATACCTTGGTTCTCAAAAACTAAGGGAAATACTTATGCTACTTTGCTGCATCATCCTTTCCTCTTCAAGGAAATCCAACGCAGTGCTCAAGAGGTAGCAGGCACTCTTTGAAGTTCTTTGTGTTGGTTGAATAGATGGATCTGAGATTGTGTGATGCATATCGTATAATCATACCCACGGATACTTAAGGTGACATTGGAGTATCTAGGTGACATTAGGGTTTTGGTTGATTTGTGTCTTAAGGTGTTATTCTAGTACGAACTCTATAATAGATTGAACGGAAAGAATAGCTTCGCGTTATTTTACTACGAACTGTTGAATAGATCGATTAGAAAGGATAACTTTAAGGTGGTTTCGTACCCTACCATAATCTCTTCGTTTGTTCTCCGCTATTAGTGACTTTGGAGTTACTCTTTGTTGCATGTTGAGGGATAGTTATATGATCCAATTATGTTATTATTGTTGAGAGTACTTGCACTAGTGAAAGTATGAACCCTAGGCCTTGTTTCCTAGCATTGCAATACCGTTTGTGCTCACTTTTATCATTATTTACCTTGCTGTTTTTATATTTTCATATTGCAAAAACCATTATCTACTATCCATATTGCACTTGTATCACCATCTCTTCGCCGAACTAGTGCACCTATACAATTTACCATTGTATTAGGTGTGTTGGGGACACAAGAGACTCTTTCTTATTTGGTTGCAGGGTTGCTTGAGAGAGACCATCTTCATACTACGCCTCCCACGGATTGATAAACCTTAGGTCATCCACTTGAGGGAAATTTTCTACTGTCCTACAAACCTCTGCACTTGGAGGCCCAACAACGTCTACAAGAAGAAGGTTGTGTAGTAGACATCAAGCTCTTTTCTGGCGCCGTTGCCGGGGAGGTGAGTGCTTGAAGGTATATATTTAGATCTTACAATCAAATCTTTTTGTTTCTTGTTTTATCACTAGTTTAGTTTATAAAAGAAAATTATAAAAAATGGAATTAAGGTTGCCTCATATGCTTCATCTTTTTAATGTCTTTCGTGAAAATGATGGGAAGGAAAATTGTGCTTAAGTACTAGAAGAAGAATGCATTAGAATGTTTGGCACTAAATATTTGAATGATGAGCATGATTGCAATGTTGTTAGTACGAATTCCTTGAATATCCATGATGCTAATAATATGCAAAGCCACAAGCTTGGGGAAGCTATGTTTGATGAAGATGATATTTTTGTCCCCCAAGTTTTGATGAGAAAATTTATTATGGTGAAAACATGCCTCCTATTTATGATGATTATATTGATGAAAGTGGATTTGGAGAGGTCATGACTTTATTTAATGATGAATCCACTATTTCGGAAGAGGTTCCAATTGATTATGAGAACAAAGTTGCTATCTATGATGATTATTGTGATGACATGTATGCTATAAAGAATAATGATAAACATGAAACTGGTCATCATGATTTTAGTTTTCAATTGGATTATGCCTCACATGATAGTTATTTTGTTGAGTTTGCTCCCACTATTATGAATGAGAAGAATTTTGCTTATGTGGTGAGTAGTAAATTTTCTATGCTTGTTGATCTTGCAAAGAATGCTTTATGTGATAGTTATATTGTTGAATTCAATCATGATGCTACTGAAAATTATTATGAGGGAGGAACATATGCTTATAGGAATTGCAATAGTATCAAGTTTCCTCTCTATGTGCTTAAAGTATTAAAGTTATCCTTGTTTTACCTTCCTATGCAAGTTGATTCTTGTTCCCATAAGTTGTTTGGTCACAAAATCCCTATGCATAGGAAGTGGGTTATACTTAAATGTGCTAGTCATATTCTTCATGATGCTCTCTTTATGTTTCAATTCCTATCTTTTATGTGAGCATCATTGAAATCATCATGCCTAGCTAGGGGCGTTAAACGTTAGCGCTTGTTGGGAGGCAACCAAATTTTATTTTGGTTCCTTGCTTTTTGTTCCTGTTTAGTAATAAATAATTCGTCTAGCATCTATTTAGATGTGGTTTTATGTTTTAGTTAGTGTTTGTGCCAAGTAAAGCCTTTAGGACCTTCTTGGGTGATTGTTATTTGATCTTGCTGTTAAAAACAGAAAGTATTCGCTCACGAGAATAATTTTCATTTTTTACCAGAGAGTGATAAAATACCAATTCCACTTGCAGTAGATTAATAAACAAATTGCTAAAGACTTCCTAATTTCTCAGGATTTTTGGAGTTCCAGAAGTATACGTTTGATACAAATTACTACAGACTATTCTGTTTTTGACAGATTCTGTTTTCTATGTGTTGTTTGCTTATTTTGATGAATCTATGGCTAGTAAAAGAGTTTATAAACCATAGAGAAGTTGGAATACAGTAGATATTACACCAATATGAATTTAGAATGAGTTCACAACAGTACCTAAGTGGTGATTTATTTTCTCATACTAACGAAGCTTACGAGTTTTCTGTTACGTTTTATGTTGTGAAGTTTTCAAGTTTTGGGTAAAGATTCGATGGACTATGGAATAAGGAGTGGCAAGAGCCTAAGCTTGGGGATGCCCAAGGCACCCCAAGGTAATATTCAAGGACAACCAAGAGCCTAAGCTTGGGGATGCCCCGGAAGGCATCCCCTCTTTCGTCTTCGTTCATCGGTAACTTTACTTGGAGCTATATTTTTATTCACCACATGATATGTGTTTTGCTTGGAGCGTCATTTTATTTTATTTTGTTTTGCTTGGTGTTTGAATAAAATACCAAGATCTGAAATTCTTAAATGTTAGAGAGTCTTCACATAGTTGCATAATTATTCGACTACTCATTGATCTTCACTTATATCTTTTGGAGTAGTTTGTCATTTGCTCTAGTGCTTCACTTATATCTTTTTAGAGTATGATGGTAGTTTTATTTTAAAGAAATAGATGAACTCTAATGCTTCACTTATATTATTTTGAGAGTCCTTTAGAACAACATGGCAGATATAAAAACTTTCATAGAAAGTGCATTGAATACTATGAGAAGTTTGATACTTGATAATTGTTTTGAGATATGGAGATGGTGATATTAGAGTCATGCTAGTTGAGTAGTTGTGAATTTGAGAAATACTTGTGTTGAAGTTTGTGATTCCCGTAGCATGCACGTATGGTGAACCGTTATGTAACGAAGTCGGAGCATGATTTATTTATCGATTGTCTTCCTTATGAGTGGCGGTCGGGGACGAGCGATGGTCTTTTCCTACCAATATACCCCCCCTAGGAGCATGCGTGTAGTACTTTGTTTCAATAACTAATAGATTTTTGAAATAAGTATGTGAGTTCTTTATGACTAATGTTGAGTCCATGGATTATACGCACTCTCACCCTTCCACCATTGCTAGCCTCTCTAATACCGCGCACCTTTCGCCGGTATCATACACCCACCATATACCTTCCTCAAAACAACCACCATACCTACCTATTATGGCATTTCCATAGCCATTCCGAGATATATTGCCATGCAACTTTCCACCGTTCTGTTTATTATGACACGCTCCATCATTGTCATATTGCTTTGCATGATCATGTAGTTGACATCGTATTTGTGGCAAAGCCACCATTCATAATTCTTTCATACATGTGACTCATGAGACATTGCATATCCCGGTACACCGCCAAAGGAATTCACATAGAGTCATATTTTGTTCTAACTATCGAGTTGTAATTCTTGAGTTGTAAGTAAATAAAGTGTGATGATCATCATTATTAGAGCATTGTCCCAAGTGACGAAAGGATGATGGAGACTATGATTCCCCCACAAGTCGGGATGAGACTTCGGACGAAAAAAATTAAAAAAATAAAGGCCATAAAAAAGGGGGAGAAGGCCCAAAAAATGAGAGAAAAAGAGAGAAGGGACAATGCTACTATCCTTTTACCACACTTGTGCTTCAAAGTAGCACCATGATCTTCATGATAGAGAGTCTCCTATGTTGTCACTTTCATATACTAGTGGGAATCTTTCATTATAGAACTTGGCTTGTATATTCCAATGATGGGCTTCCTCAAATTGCCCTAGGTCTTCGTGAGCAAGCAAGTTGGATGCACACCCACTAGTTTCTTTTTGAGCTCACATACACTTATAGCTCTAGTGCATCCATTGCATGGCAATCCCTACTCACTCACATTGATATCTATTGATGGGCATCTCCATAGCCCGCTGATACGCCTAGTTGATGTGAGACTATCTTCTTCCTTTTGTCTTCTCCACAACCACCATTCTATTCCACCTATAGTGCTATGTCCATGGCTCACGCTCATGTATTGCGTGAAGATTGAAAAATTTTGAGAACACCAAAAGTATGAAACAATTGCTTGGCTTATCATCAGGGTTGTGCATGATTTAAATACTTTGTGTGATGAAGATGGAGCATAGTCAGACTATATGATTTTGTAGGGATAATTTTCTTTGACCATGTTATTTTGAGAAGACATGATTGCTTAGTTAGTATGCATGAAGTATTATTATTTCTATGTCAATATTAAACTTTTATCTTGAATCTTTCGGATCTGAACATTCATGCCATAATAAAGAAAAATTACATTGAGAAATATGTTAGGAAGCATTCCACATCAAAAATTCTATTTTTATCATTTACCTACTCGAGGACTAGCAGGAATTAAGCTTGGTGTCGGTGTCAAAACCGGCGGATCTCGGGTAGGGGGTCCCGAACTATGCGTCTAGTCCGGATGGTAACAGGAGACAAGGGACACGAAGTTTTACCCAGGTTCGGGCCCTCTCGATGGAGGTAAAACCCTATGTCCTGCTTGATTAATATTGATGATATGGGTAGTACAAGAGTAGATCTACCACGAGATCGAGGAGGCTAAACCCTAGAAGCTAGCCTATGGTATGATTGTTGATGTGTATGTTGTCCTACGGACTAAAACCCTCCAGTTTATATAGACACCGGATAGGGTTAGGGTTACATGGAGTCGGTTACAATGGTAGGAGATCTTCATATCCGTATCGCCAAGCTTGCCTTCCACGCCAAGGAAGGTCCCTTCCGGACACAGGACGGAGTCTTCATTCTTATATCTTCATAGTCCAGGAGTCCGGCTGAAGGTATAGTCCGGCTATCCGAACACCCCCTAATCCAGGACTCCCTCAGTAGCCCCCGAACCAGGCTTCAATGACGATGAGTCCGGCGTGCAGATTGTCTTCGGCATTGCAAGGCGGATTCTCCTCCAAATTCCGTGTACCTGTTTGAATAAAGTCTGGTTTCTTGTAGATGTTGCGCTCCTTGGCTTCTACGCCCAATAATGGCCGCTTCCCATGTGTCAAACGAATATGAAAAGTCTGAGTGTTTTTACATTCACACCCCTAGCCGCGTAAATGAGCTACCCTATTTAAGGGGACGAGAATTTAGATCCAATCCACACCTTCTCCCCTCCGTGAGTGTTCATCAGAGCGCATCCGACAAAGGTCCATTCCACCATGGCCAGCCGTCGCAACTCCTCTCCTCGCCTTTCCAGCCCTAAGCCTGGATATTGGGAGAGATGTTCCACCCCGCATAGCGAGCTAGTGACGCTCCGGACCAAGGGATTTCTCCCCCCGGCCTATATGGTCCCGGTTGGAGCCGGTCTTGCCGTCTACAATGGCGGAGACCAAGCAGAGAATTCCCCTAATCCTTCCAAAGGAGAGCGGGTGTGCCTCATCCCTTACTTAATAAGGGGGCTCGGATTTCCAATCCACCCATTTCTCCGGGGGCTGCTGGAGTTCTACGGCCTCCAGCTACATCATCTCACGCCTGCCTCAGTATTGCATATCGCGGGCTTTGTAGCCCTCTACGAGCTGTTCTTGGGTGTTGAAGCTCATTTAGGACTGTGGAAGAAGCTATTTTCCTCGTGCCCCTTTCCAAGAAGGGGTCAATGTATCAGATGGGCGAAGCCGAAGTGTGGCGCATCGCCGGGACCGGATATCTGTCCAGAACCCCAAAGAAGGCGTCCGAAGACTGGCCCTCGGAATGGTTCTATATAGAAGACGTCCCGCTGTCGGATCCTGTCCGGATCTGCCTCCCTGAATTCAACAGTGCTCCCTTAAAGAAGCGCCTAAGCTTGCGCCCACTGAGCCCTCAGAGGGAAAGTGGCAGGGACATCATTTACCTGATGGGCCGAATAAGATTTTTAGCCCATTCCGGACTAACCATGATCGGGGTTATGGCCGAATGCATTATGCGGGGGGTGCAGCCGCTTCAGTATAGAAGCCACCCCATGTGGGACTTCAACGGGGAGGACGACGCCACCCGCTACGGTCGTAAGGGGCCGGACTCAGCTGTCGCTCTACTAAAGATCTTGTCCACTTTGTATAAGGGAGAAGAGGAGGAGTTTCTCCGCGTCAACCCTCAGGGTGGATTCTCCATGCACAATCCCCCGAGCTGGGTAAGCGGCCGTATTTACTTGTCCATCCATTTTGTATTCCCATTGTTAAATATTCAGTCTGACGACTTTAACGCAGGAACTGCGCCGGGCTGTTAAGGAAATAAGCAGCCCTCCTCCACAACCCAAGGACCCAGGACGGCCCCTCGACCCGGCCTCTCAAGAGGATCCGGACATATCTGTGGAGCTGATTGATGGAGTGTTCCATCAATTGAGCGAGGACAATGCCTTGGTGGCCCTTACGGCCGATTACCCAGGGCTAATCCTGACGCCCCAGGTACCTGAAATCGAAGTCCAAGTACCCCGAATAGGTGTCCGCCCACTCGTGTTCAGTTTCCTGATTGCAACCGAACTTTGCAGGGGAGGTTTTTAAGGCGGAAGGCCGAACCTGCGGCGACAAGCCAACGAGGGGCCGTAGGGCCCCGTGGGCCGAAAAGAAGTGCAGTCCGGACCGAGGCGTCAGCGCAAAGGTATGGCGCGCCCCCTTATCCCAGGTGTTATACCTTCGAGGCACATTGACACTCGTGCTTTCTTCAGGACAAAGAGACCTCACCGGACTATACCCGGAGAGGCTGCCAATCGCGCCTCCACCAGCCAGGCTCCAAAGCCTGGTCCGGAGGCGGAGGCAAATGCAAGGCGCGCGCCAGACGCTCCTCCGACGGAGGATGTGGATGGGTTGTCTGCCACCAACTCTGAGGTGGAGAGTGCCATGAACCACTGGCGTTGCCGGACAATTCTTCGCGACGCTTGTTTCTCCCAAGGGGCGTTAGATGCCTTCAACTCGGGAGATGCGCACCTCCGTGCCGCTTAAAATGGTCTAGCCAGAGCCACGGAGCAATATGTAAAAGACATACGGGTAAGAAATTTTTGGTAATTATATGTATATAGCAGTAGCCCCTGAGACTTGAAACAGTTAGAATAACTGATTTAAGGATCATTTGATATGCAGGTTCTTACAGAAAAGAATTCCCTACTATCAAAGGAGCTGGAAGAGTGCAAAGCCCAACTGGAGGCCGCACTAGCCGCGGTAGGGGAGCCTAAGGAGACCCCCTCTGGTAATATACACTTTGAAAGATAAGTATTTTGCGAAGCACAGCTTTGGTGCGAATCTGACAAGTGAAATTGTAGATGGCGCCGGATTGAATCCGGAAAGGCAACACCTCCTACGCCAGCTAAAGGCTGGTGAGAGGGTGCTGCTAAAGGTGATGGGGGATAAGAACAATCTCCAAGATGCCAACACCAAGCTGGGCGTCGAGCTGAAAGATGTTCGTGCCCAGCTGTCAGACTCTGTGAAGAATCAGCGGCTTCAGTGCGGCATATTTAGTAAGTGCTTGAACGAACCTTTTGAAAGAAAGTTCGGCGGGGAAGTTGACTAACAGAGCAATATCTGTAGGTGTGCTAACAGGTCGTCCTGTAGAGGAGATGCCCGATTCTACGGGTGACCTTCTTCCTGAGCTCTCGCAACTGCTCGATCGAGTTCGGCAGGCGATGCGAGGCGTCGCCCAGGCCCTGTGGCCATCCATCTCCATGCCCGAAGGTCTTGGAGAGCTTGCGGAGAAGCTAAAGGGAGCACGGCGGCGCTTCCGATTGTGGAACATATCAGCCTGCCGTCAAGGCACTAGGGAGGCCTGGGCCATGGTGAAGACGCGGTACGCAAAGGCTGACCCCAACCACATGGCCGAGGTCGATCCTGTAGGGCCCGATGGGAAGGAGATCCCTGTAAGCTTAGCATACGGCCAAGTAGAGTTGGCTGCAAAGTATTCCCAGCAGGACTGTAAATTAGACAGCCTGTTAGATGGTATTGAAGAGGAATACAACCAGTCAAAATGACTATGTAATTTAATTAACATTTATAATGCCTTCTAGCTGGATTGTAGATCATTTGTCATGGCCAACCCTTTCGCTTCAGCCTCGGGACCTGACGGTCCGGAGTGTGTCCGAATTCCCATGCGGTTATATAGGAACCGGGGAATGCATGGAGACCAGGAGTAGGGGTCATTAGGGCGTGAACAGACAAGTGCCCGACTAGGTATGTTATATTACATGGTTAGTAAGAAACATCTTCCAGGGAGAATAGTTCCGTTAGGGTTTCCTTTCCCTGGGAGGCATGCCCTAAGGTGCATGTCCATGCTGCGAAAAGAAACGCAGGAAAAACATCTGGGGGCGTATAGATAAAAATAAAAGAAGATCATCTTTAGTTCACCGACTGAATATTCCCTTAAGAACGCTAGCTTTCGGCTTCACCCAGTCTGAGGTACACGTCCGGCTGACCCGGCAGTAACAATCGCAGAGGTGCTCCCTTTACCACCTAGCCGAACAATTGGGAACATAGGGGTAAGCACAGGATCCAGGCAACCCAGCTTGGCCAAAACTTAAGTCATATCGATGCATATAATGGTGAATAAAAGGTACATGCGGAAGTGTGACACATGTGTTGGGCATGAAGCCCGTATGAATAAGCTTCTGTTTAAAGGAGCCCCCAGGTTTAATGAGCGTGGATAGCGCGTCACTTTATGAGCCTTTAGAGGCTATAAGAGAGAGAGAGAGAGAGAGAAGAGAAAGGTAATACAGGAAGTATAAAAAATGGACAGAGGAAGGAGACGAACACAGAGTCCGGCGCTAGGCATAGAATCTTCGGAGACGGGCTGCGTTCCATGGGTTTGGCTCGAGTCGGTTATCCGATGCATCCCGCAGGCGGTACGCTCCACCAGTCAGGACTTGGTCAATTATGAAGGGACCTTCCCACTTAGGCTTGAGTTTGTCCTTTTTCTTGTCCGGTAGTCGTAGAACTAATTCGCCAACGTTGTAATTTTTGGCCCATACTTCTCTGCTTTGGTATCTTCGAGCCTGCTGTTGATAGAATGCGGAACGGGCTTTTGCCACGTCACGCTCCTCCTCCAATGCGTCCAAGCTGTCCTGCTGATCGAGCTCGGCTTCTCTTTCTTCGTACATGCGCACTCGAGGTGAGTCATGAATTATGTCGCAAGGCAAAACCGCCTCTGCGCCGTACACCATAAAGAATGGTGTGTATCCGATGGTGCGATTCGGCATGGTCCGCAGCCCCCAGAGTACGGAGTCGAGCTCCTCTACCCAGTGCGTGTTAGATTCCTTGAGGGGCCGCACTAATCTGGGTTTGATGCCGCTCATGATAAGACCATTTGCACGTTCGACCTGGCCGTTAGTTTGTGGGTGATAGACGGAAGCATAATCGAGCTTGATGCCCATGTTTTTGCACCAGAGTTTTACCTCGTCGACCGTGAAGTTCGTGCCGTTATCAGTGATGATGCTGTGGGGGACGCCGTAACGGTGTACAACCCCGGATATAAAGTCTATCACCGGTCCGGATTCGACCGTCTTAACAGGCTTGGCTTCTATCCATTTGGTGAACTTATCCACCATGACCAGTAAGTATTTTTGCTTGTGGGTTCCGCCTTTAAGGGGTCCAACCATGTCAAGCCCCCAGACCGCGAAGGGCCAAGTAATGGGGATGGTTTGCAGGGCGGTGGGTGGCATATGGCTTTGGTTTGCAAAGAGCTGGCAACCGGTGCATCGTTGGACTAAATCCTGAGCGTCTGCCCGGGCCATCGGCCAACAAAAGCCTGTATGGAAGGCCTTGCTTACAAGGGACCGGGCTGCAGCGTGATGACCGCCGAGTCCGGCATGAATTTCAGCCAGGAGATTCCGCCCCTCCTCTTCGGAGATGCACCTTTGAAGGACTCCGGTAGTGCTTTTCTTATGAAGCTCTCCCTCGTGGACTCTATAGGCTTCGGATCGCCGCTCTATGCGGTGTGCCTCATTTTGGTCCTCGGGGAGTTCCTGCCTAGTAAGGTAGGCGAGGAATGGTTCTGTCCACGGGGCGATGACGGCCATTATTACGTGGGCTGAAGGTGTTATTTCATTGGCAGAGCCTCCGATTGTGTCAGAATGTTCGGTGTCGGGCAGTGCGGTTGGGTCCGGGCTGTTATTGTTCGGCTCCCCTTCCCATGCTACGGATGGCTTGAACAGCCTTTCCAAAAAGATGTTGGGGGGACTACATCACGTTTTGCGCCGATGCGTGCCAGGACATCTGCCGCCTGATTATTTTCCCGGGCTATATGGTGAAATTCAAGCCCCTCGAACCGAGCTGACATTTTTAGGACGGCGTTGCGGTAAGCTGCCATTTTTGGATCCTTGGCATCGAAGTCTCCATTTATTTGGGATATTGTGAGGTTCGAGTCCCTGCGCACCTCTAGGCACTGGATGCCCATGGATACTGCCATCCGGAGACCATGTAAAAGGGACTCATATTCGGCTGCATTGTTGGAGTCCGTGTACATAATCTGTAGTACGTGTTGAACTGTGTCTCCTGTGGGGGACGTCAAAACGACGCCAGCCCCTAGTCCGGCTAACATATTGGAGCCGTCGAAATGGATGATCCAATTTGAATATGTGCCGTACTCTTTAGGGAGTTCTGCCTCCGTCCATTCTGCGACGAAGTCGGCCAAGACTTGTGACTTGATGGCTCGTCGTGGCTTATAAGTTATGTCGAACGGGAGGATCTCGATGGCCCATTTCGCAATCCGTCCCGTTGCGTCACGGTTGTTTATAATATCGTTAAGTGGTACTTCCGAGGCTACCGTTATTGAACACTCTTGAAAGTAGTGTCGTAGCTTCCGGGATGCCATGAATACCGCGTACGCGATCTTTTGATAATGCGGGTACCGTGATTTGCAGGGAGTGAGGACAGTGGACACATAATAGACCGGCTTTTGAAGGGGGAATTTGTGTCCCTCCGCTTCTCGTTCGACGACGAGCACTACGCTTACAACTTGATGTGTTGCTGCAATGTATAATAGCATTGGTTTGCCAATGTTTGGCGCGGCCAGGACTGGGTTTGTTGCCAGTATGGCTTTTATTTCGTCGAGTCCGGCCATGGATGCGTCCGTCCATTTGAAGTGTTCGGTGCGCCGAAGGAGGCGGTAAAGGGGTAGGGCCTTTTCTCGCAAGCAGGAGATAAAGCGGTTAGAGCCGCCACGCATCCGGTTAACTTTTGTATTTGTTTGAGGTCCTTTGGGATATCCAGTTGCGACAGAGCTCGGATCTTGGCTGGATTTGCTTCAATTCCTCTACCGGATACAATGAAGCCCAAGAGCTTTCCGGCTGGAACGCCGAAAACGCATTTTTTCGGGTTGAGCTTGATGTCGTATATTCGGAGGTTATCAAATGTGAGCCTCAAGTCGTCTACTAGAGATTCACCATGTCTTGTTTTGACGACCACATCATCTACATATGCCTCCACTGTTTTGCCGATCTGGCTTGCCAGACAAGTCTGAATCATGCGTTGATATGTTGCGCCGGTGTTTTTGAGCCCGAAGGGCATCGTGTTGAAGCAGAATGGCCCGTATGGTGTGATAAATGCCATTGCGGCTTGGTCTGGTTCTGCCATCTTGATTTGATGGTAGCCAGAATATGCGTCGAGGAAACACAACGAATCGTGTCCTGCGGTAGCGTCGATAATTTGATCGATGCGGGGGAGGGGGAAGGGATCCTTTGGGCAAGCCTTGTTAAGGTCTTTAAAATCAACACACAGGCGCCAGGATTTTTCCTTCTTTGGTACCATCACCAGGTTTGCTAGCCAGTCCGGATGTTTTATATCTCTGATGAATCCGGCCTCCAATAGCTTTGCTAGCTCCTCTCCCATGGCATGTCTCTTAGGTTCAGAAAAACGCCAAAGAGCCTATTTGACAGGTTTGAATCCTGTTTGGATATTTAAGCTATGCTCTGCCAGCCTGCGTGGGATTCCTGGCATGTCTGAAGGGTGCCAGGCGAAAATGTCCCAGTTCTCTCGTAGGAACTCTCGCAATGCGGCGTCGACATCAGGGTTTAACTATGCCCCGATGGAAGCTGTTTTATTGGGGTCCGTTGGATGGACTTGGAATTTTACTATTTCGCCGCCGGTTTAAAGGAGGTGGCCTTGGATCTTTTGTCGAGTACCACGTCGTCCCTATTCACCGTAGAGCGCAGCGCAGTCAGCTCCTCAGCCGCTAGGGCTTCGGATAGTGCCTCGAGGGCCAGTGCGGCTGTCTTGTTTTCGGCGCGGAGTGCTATGTCCGGATCACTAGTGAGAGTGATGATCCCGTTAGGCCCGGGCATCTTGAGCTTCATGTACCCGTAATGGGGTATTGCCTGGAAGATTGTAAACGCCTCCCGCCCTAGAAGAGCATGATAACCGCTGCTGAACGGAGCCACCTGGAACGTGACCTCTTCGGACCTGTAATTATCCGGCGTGCCGAACACCACATCTAGTGTGATTTTTCCTGTACAGCGCGCTTCCCGACTAGGGATTATTCCTCTAAAGGTTATGCTGCTTCGCTCAATGCGGTTCCAGTCTATTTCCATTTTTTGAAGAGTCTCCTCGTAAATGAGGTTCAATCCGCTGCCGCCGTCCATGAGTACCTTGGTAAGACGAAAGCCGTCCACTATTGGACTGAGGACCAATGCGGCTAGTGCTCGGGCTGTTCAGAATTTAGGTTCATCACTGACGTTAAAGGTAATAGCCGTGTCGCTCCATGGGTTTATTGTTGCTACTTGGCAGACTTCGGCAAGGCTTCGGAGTGTCCTTTTTCGCATATTATTTGATGCGAAAGTCTCAAAGACTGTTAATACCGTATTGGTGTCTTTGGGGTGGCTTTCTGTGGCCTCCGGAATTAGGAGATTTTCGCCAATTTTGGCCACCTGCCGGAGTATCCAACATGATCTAAGGCTGTGAGTTGGTGTGGCGTCCTCTGTACTGTGAATTTTACAGGGTCCATTAAGCCATCCTTCTAGTACGGTTCCATGCCCTGTAGAGGGTTTTTGCTTTTTAGTGCTTGACCCGGGTGAGTGGTGATGATGCACCCTTTTATTTCGGACTGGGTTTGTATTCAGGGCCGGATTGTCCCAAAATTTTATTTCGGTTTTCTAGGCGCTTTCCATCGCATAGTACTTTCGTACAATGGATGCCAAGTCAGCGAAGCGTGTAATATCACGGCGACTTATGGCGTTGAGTATTCCCTTGTTCGTGCAATTATTGCAGAAGATTGAGATTGCGTCTTCCTCGCGGCAGTCCCTTAGCCTGTTCTTAACCAGGAGGAATCTGGCCCAGTAATGATGTACTGTTTCATCGGGTTCTTGCCTGATTTTGGATAGATCGCTTATGTTGGGGTGGGTGGGTGGAATTAAATCCGAAGCCTCACCCCATCTAAGGCTCAGAGGCCAAGGAATTTCTGAACTCGAAAATTTGGATTCCTGGATGTTGTCTAATAATCCAGCCCGTCGCCTGACTCTAAGTTCAGGTATTGAGTGATATCCTCCCCTCCGCGGGTATCCGGCTTGGAGGGATCGGGAATCCGGACGTAGCGAGTCCTTAAGATAGATGAAGGGTCGCCACACTGTCCCTCTACCACGGCAACGTGATGGGTGACTTGGGGAGAGTTAATCTCTCTCAGATCAGTTTTAGGCCCAATCTGGTCATAATCCGTAGTGACTCCCAGGGCGGCGAAGCGATCCAAGAGCTCGTTTATGGAGGAAAGCTCTATTGGATCTAACTGCTCGGCGAGTTCCGAGTTGACATGAAGATTGTTTTCGATGGCTCGAGAGGTCATCATCGGCGCAGAAGCCGAACAGGCGGTCATAAGAAAGCCACCTAACCGGAGGGTTTGGCCGACAGCCAAAGCTCCCTTAGCAACGGTGCCGTCTTTAAAGACGGGGCGAGGCATCCTTCCTGATGGCGACGACACAGAGGAACTCTCAATGAAAGCACCAATGTCGGTGTCAAAACCGGCGGATCTCGGGTAGGGGGTCCCGAACTGTGCGTCTAGGCCGGATGGTAACAGGAGACAAGGGACACGAAGTTTTACCCAGGTTCGGGCCCTCTCGATGGAGGTAAAACCCTATGTCCTACTTGATTAATATTGATGATATGGGTAGTACAGGAGTAGATCTTCCACGAGATCGACGAGGCTAAACCCTAGAAGCTAGCCTATGGTATGATTGTTGATGTGTATGTTGTCCTACGGACTAAAACCCTCCGGTTTATATAGACACCAGATAGGGTTAGGGTTACATGGAGTCGGTTACAATGGTAGGAGATCTTCATATCCGTATCGCCAAGCTTGCCTTCCACGCCAAGGAAGGTCCCTTCTGGACACGGGACGGAGTCTTCAATCTTGTATCTTCATAGTCCAGGAGTCCGGCTGAAGGTATAGTCCGGCTATCCAAACACCCCCTAATCCAGGACTCCCTCACTTGGGGATGCTTGATACGTCTCCAACGTGTCTATAATTTTTGATTGTTCCATGCTATTATATTATCTGTTTTGGATGTTTATGTGCTTTATTATACACGTTTATATTATTTTTGGGACTAACCTATTAACCAGAGGCCCAGCCCAAATTGTTGTTTTCTTGCCTATTTCAGTGTTTCGAAGAAAAGGAATATCAAATGGAGTCCAAACGAAATGAGACCTTCGGGAAAGTTATTTTTGGAACGGAAGCAATCCAGGAGACTTGGAGTTTATGTCAGGGAAGCTTCGAGGTGGCCACGAGGCTGGGAGGCATGCCTACCCCCCTAGGCACGCCCCCACCCTCGTGGTCCCCTCATGGCTCCCTTGACCGACTTCTTTCACCTATATATGTCCATATACCCTAAAAACATCAGAGACGAGAATAGATCGGGAGTTCCGCCGCCAGAAGCCTCCGTAGCCACCGAAAACCAATCTAGACCCGTTCTAGCAACCTGCCGGAGGGGGGAATCCCTCTCCGGTGGCCATCTTCGTCATCCCGGTGCTCTCCATGACGAGGAGGGAGTAGTTCACCCTCAGGGCTGAGGGTATGTACCAGTAGCTATGTGTTTGATCTCTCTCTCTCTCTCTCATGTTCTCGAGTTGGCACAATCTTGATGTATCATGAGCTTTGCTATTATAGTTGGATCTTATGATGTTTCTCCCCCTCTACTCTCTTGTGATTAATTGAGTTTTCCCTTTGAAGTTATCTTATCGGATTGAGTCTTTAAGGATTTGAGAATACTTGATGTATGTCTTGCATGTGCTTATCTGGGGTGACAATGGGATATCACGTGATCCACTTGATGTATGTTTTGGTGATCAACTTGCGAGTTCCATGACCTCGTGAACTTATGTATAGGGGTTGGCACACGTTTTCTTCTTGACTCTCCGGTAGAAACTTTGGGGCACTCTTTGAAGTTCTTTGTGTTGGTTGAATAGATGGATCTGAGATTGTGTGATGCATATCGTATAATCATACCCACGGATACTTGAGGTGACATTGGAGTATCTAGGTGACATTAGGGTTTTTGTTGATTTGTGTCTTAAGGTGTCACTAGTGCAGAACCGGGCTATAGCACCGGTTGGTAAGGCCCTTTAGTGCAGGTTCGGTAACCGGCACTAAAGTGTGGGGACTAAAGGTCCCCACCTTAGTACCGGTTTCGCACGAACCGGCGCTAAAGGGCAACCACGTGGCACGAGACAGCTCCGGGGGCGCGTAGGACATTAGTACCGGTTGGTAACACCAACCGGTACTAAATGTTTGGGTGTGTTTTGGTTTTATTTTTTATTTTTTACTTTAATTTTGTGTTTTCAATTTAATTTAGTGATTGTTTTACATTATAATGAGTTGTTAAATCATTAGGTGAAAGTACCGCAGATTAGTTTGACTGGATGCATGTGGATCCTAGCTAAGTCATCAAGTATATGCCATGTCCATATTATACTTGATCACCTAATTAAGTGATCGGGGTAATATGGATATGGCATATACTTGATCACTTAGCTAGAATCCATCCAGTTGAAACTAATCTGCGGTTTCTTTCATAAATGATATAATAACTCATCATCATCATATTAATATAAAAACTCTAGCATCATATATATCATCACCAACAACAGTTTTCATAGCTAGCTAAAAATCATCATATATAGTCGTCTCATTACCACTACTTAATCATCATATAGTCATTACCGCTATCTAATCACCACCAACACTAGCTTAAAGAAGAAACATTCACTTGTACCAGAAGCAAAGATATCATCGAGTTCAACATGGTAATGATATTATAAGCGTTCATGACAGCAGCAAGATCCTCAAGCCATGAAACATAATGACTTGTCTCCTCGCATTTTAGTTCAGCCCCGGGACAATGGACGGTCATGTCTTCCAAACGCCGGACATGTTTGCTTGATTGGAAATAAGCTGTCAATAAAAATTACTTGTCAACTATTTTTGAAGAAACAATATCAAAGACATAAATATGGTTGAGAAACTCACATAATGGTAGAACTGGAGGTGTCTGCACGTCGACCCAGATGTCTCTATTACCTTCAATATCATCTTCTAGACGAATATCAAAGGTGATAACCATATCAGGCTCAAATGCATAAGACTTGCGTAGTGCTTGCCAAGTTTTGCATTCGAAATAGGTGTATGTGTCTGCATTGTATAATTTGACGTTGAAGGTATAACCATGCTCGGTCTTCAAGTAAACTCTTTTTACCTCCACAGTTTCGTTAGGACTGAAACCTATCTTATCCAAGACAAAAATTCTTGCATGGCAGGGGATACGCTAGTAGAATAGTGAAAAATTAAAATTAAAAGTTGAAGCAAATGAAGCATAAGTCATGGTTAATTACAAAAAAAGACTTGTCGTTGTGACTTACTGTATCCACTTCGAAGTTCTCATCCAGCTTGATGCTGAAGCGCCTATCATGAACTAGAAAATTTTTGCCGCATAGGTCGCGCTGGTCTTCGCAGTATTCGCACATAATGAAACCGTGTTCATCGTCAGACGACATTCCTGTGTTCATAGGTGAAACATTAAACACTTATTAGGTCTATTAGTTCAACTAATTCAATTAAGCACTTACAAAACATATACCTAAATAAAGTAGCTCAACTAATTCAACTAACTAGTTCAACTAATTAATTCAACTAATTCAACTAAACCTGTTCTATTAATTTTCTTACTAAAAATAAGGTAGCTAGTTCTATATAGTAAAATGTTAATTAGATGATCAAATCTCTATATAATAAAGTAGGTAGTTCTATATAGTAATATTTTGATTAGATCATCAAATCTCATATACCTAAATTTTCTTACTAAAAATAAACTAGTTCTATTAATTCAACTAATTCAACTAAGAATTTACTAAAAATATAAGGTAACTAGTTCTATATAGTAAAATGTTAATTAGATGATCAAATCTCTATATAATAAAGTAGGTAGTTGATTAGATCATCAAATCTCATATACCTAAATTTTCTTACTAAAAATAAACTAGTTCTATTAATTCAACTAATTCAACTAAGAATTTACTAAAAATATAAGGTAACTAGTTCTATATAGTAAAATGTTAATTAGATGATCAAATCTCTATATAATAAAGTAGGTAGTTCTATATAGTAATATTTTGATTAGATCATCAAATCTCATATACCTAAATTTTCTTACTAAAAATAAACTAGTTCTATTAATTCAACTAAGAATTTACTAAAAATATAAGGTAGCTAGTTCTATATAGTAAAATGTTAATTAGATTATCAAATCTCTATATAATAAAGTAGGTAGTTCTATATAGTAATATTTTGATTAGATCATCAAATCTCATATACCTAAATTTTCTTACTAAAAATAAACTAGTTCTATTAATTCAACAAATTCAACTAAGAATTACTAAAAATAAACTAGTTCTATTAATTTTCTTACTAAAATATATAAAGTAGCTATATATAGTAATATTTTAATTAGATCATCAAATCTCATATACCTAAATTTTCTTACTAAAAATAAACTAGTTCTATTAATTAAACTAGTTCAGCTAAGCATTTACTAAAAATAAACTAGTTATATTAATTTAACTAGTTCAAATAATCTCATATACCTAAATTTTCTTACTAAAAATAAACTAGTTCTATTAATTTTCTTACTAAAAATAAACTAGTTATATTAGTTCAACTAGTTCAAATCTCATATATATATATATACCTAGATAATATTTAGCTAATTCATCTAACAATTGACATGACTATTTAACAACTTTTCTATCTAATTCATCTAACATTAATTAACATTCTAACATTCTTATCTACGTAATTCATCTAACATTAATATAAACAACAGAAAAAAAGAAAATAAGTAAAAAAATGTGTGTGTTTATGTGTGTGTATGTGTGTGTGTATGTATGTGTGTGTACGAGCGTTGGGCAACAGCCTACGGGCAGCGGCGCGAGACGGCGACGTGACGGGGACGGTGACGACGGGCGGCGGGGGCGACGACGCGATCGAGACGGCGACGTAGTACGGGGCGGCGGCGGGGGCAATGGGGACGACGGCGCGCGGCAGGGACGACGTATGGCGCGCGGCGGGGACGACAGCGCGCGGCGGGGACGGCGACGACGGGCGGCGGGGGCGGTGAGGGCGGCGCGCGATGGGCGACGGCGCGGCGGCGGCGACGATATCGGGCGATTTCGTTGGATAGAAGCCGGGCGGCGGATGAAAACTGAATTTTTCGTAAGTGCCATATATATAGGAGGGACCTTTAGTACCGGTTGAAGCCACCAACCGGTACTAAAGGCCAATTTTGGCCAGGTCAAGCGGCAGGAAGCGGACCCCTTCAGTATCGGTTTGTGGCTCCAACCGGTACTAAAGGCCCCCATTAGTACCGGTTGGAGCCACGAAACGGTGCTAAAGGGATTGCGCTGCCACCCGCGGTGCACAATGTTTTAGTCCCACCTCGCCGAGCGAAGGGCAGTCGCACTGGTTTATAAACCCAGCCGCGGCTGCTCCTTCGAACTCCTTTATATAGCAGGCTTCCGGGCCTAACTATGGCGCGCTGCCCTGTGAGTCTGCCGGACCTTCTGGCTGAATTTGCACACCCTAGGTCTGGCACGCCCACTGGGCAGCACCCCAACAATTTTTTTTTGTTTTTTCTTTTCTGTATTATTTATTTTCTTCTATTTATTTTTGAGTAATTTTTTATATAGTTTTTTTCTTTTCTGCATTATTTATTTTCTTCTATTTATTTTTGAGTAATTTTTTTATATAGTTATTTTCTTTTCTTCTTTATTTATTTTCTTCTATTTATTTCTGAGTAGTTTTTTCTGCTTTATTTATTTTCTTCTATTTATTTCTGAGTAGTTTTTTCTGCATTATTTATTTTGAGTAATTTTTTATATAGTTTTTTCTGCTTTATTTATTTTCTTCTATTTATTTCTGAGTAGTTTTTTTCTGTATTTAGTTTCTTTGTGACCCTCTCTACTCTTTCGCACATGCTATGCGGGTGAAATGATGATACCATGCCAAGTTTCAACATTTTCAGAGTTCATTTTGTAGTGATTTTCAATTTCACGGTCATTTAGCTCTCTAAACAAATCGGTAAATGACTGAAAAACAACAAATGATGTCAGAACATGTTGGAAATTGATGACGTCGCTTTGAATGCTGCATATTGAATGCAAAAAAAGTCTGGAGTTCAAATAAGTTTAAAAAACATTGAAGTGCCCGTGTAACAGATGAGTTCTCGTCTGAAACCCTGATACTCCGAAAGAGATTGTCCAGTTTGTACACGAAGTGCATCCAGTTTTTGCCGTGACCCTCTCTACTCTCTCGCACATGCTATGCGGGTGAAATGATGATACCATGCCAAGTTTCAACATTTTCAGACTTCATTTTGTAGTGATTTTCAGTTTCACGGTCATTTAGCTCTCTAAACAAATCGGTAAATGACTGAAAAACAACAAATGATGTCTGAACGTGTTGGAAATTGATGATGTCGCTTTGAATGTTGCATACTGAACGCAAAAAAGTCTGGAGTTCAAATAAGTTTTAAAAACATTGAAGTGCCCGTGTAACAGATGAGTTCTCGTCCGAAACCCTGATACTCCGAAAGAGATTGTCCAGTTTGTACACGAAGTGCATCCAGTTTTTGCCGTGACCCTTTCTACTCTTTCGCACATGCTATGCGGGTGAAACGATGATAGCATGCCAAGTTTCAACATTTTCAGACTTCATTTTGTAGTGATTTTCAATTTCATGGTCATTTAGCTCTCTAAACAAATCGGTAAATGACTGAAAAACAACAAATTATGTCAGAACATGTTGGAAATTGATGACATTGCTTTGAATGCTGCATATTGAACGCAAAAAAAGTCTGGAGTTCAAATAAGTTTAAAAAACATTGAAGTGCCCGTGTAACAGTTGAGTTCTGGTCCGAAACCCTGATACTCCGAAAGCGATTGTCCAGTTTGTACACGAAGTGCATCCAGTTTTTGTCATTACCCTCTCTACTCTTTCGCACATGCTATGCAGGTGAAATGATGATACCATGCCAAGTTTCAACATTTTCAGACTTCATTTTGTAGTGATTTTCAATTTCACGGTCATTTAGCTCTCTAAACAAATCGGTAAATGACTAAAAAAACAACAAATGATGTTAGAACGTGTTGGAAATTGATGACGTCGCTTTGAATGTTGCATACTGAACGCAAAAAAGTCTGGAGTTCAAATAAGTTTTAAAAACATTGAAGTGCCCGTGTAACATATGAGTTCTCGTCTGAAACCCTGATACTCCGAAAGAGATTGTCCAGTTTGTACATGAAGTGCGTCCAGTTTTTGCCGTGACCTGATACGTCTCCAACGTATCTATAATTTTTGATTGCTCCATGCTATATTATCTATTGTTTTGGACATTATTGGGCTTTATTATCCACTTTTATATTATTTTTGGGACTAACTTATTAACCGGAGGACCGACCAAGAATTGATGGTTTTTTTTGCATGCTTTAGGGTTTCGAACGAAAGGAATATCAAACGGAGTCCAAACGGAATGAAACCTTCGGAAACGTGATTTTCTCATTAGATAAGATCCAGGAGACTTGGACCCTCCGTCAAGAAAGCCACGAGGCGGTCACGAGGGTGGAGGGCGCCCCCCCCCTAGGGCACGCCCCATGCCTCGTGGGACCCTCGAAGCTCCACCGACATACTTTTTCCTCCTATATATATCCACGTACCCCCAAACGATCAGATACGGAGCCAAAAACCTAATTCCACCGCCGCAACTTTCTGTATCCACGAGATCTCATCTTGGGGCCTGTTCCGGAGCTCCGCCGGAGGGGGCATCGATCACGGAGGGCTTCTACATCATCATCCAAGCCCCTCCGATGAAGTGTGAGTAGTTTACTTTAGACCTATGGGTCCATAGTTAGTAGCTAGATGGCTTCTTCTCTCTTTTTGGATCTCAATACAATGTTCTCCCCCTCTTTCGTGGAGATCTATTCGATGTAATCTTCTTTCTACGGTGTGTTTGTTGAGACCGATGAATTGTGGGTTTATGATCAAGTCTATCTATGAATAATATTTGAATCTTCTCTGAATTATTTTATGTATGATTGGTTATCTTTGCAAGTCTCTTCGAATTATCAGTTTGGTTTGGCCTACTAGATTGGTTGTTCTTGCCATGGGAGAAGTGCTTAGCTTTGG
Organism: Triticum urartu; assembly: GCF_003073215.2. Lineage (NCBI taxonomy): Eukaryota > Viridiplantae > Streptophyta > Magnoliopsida > Poales > Poaceae > Triticum > Triticum urartu. The sequence continues at coordinate 466,879,417 of NC_053028.1, forward strand.
GTTCGATCTTGCGGTGCCCTTTCCTAGTGACAGAAGGGGCAGCAAGGCATGTATTGTATCGTTGCCATCGAGGATAACAAGATGGGGTTTTTATCATATTGCATGAAACTATCCCTCTACATCATGTCATCTTGCTTAAGGCGTTACTCTGTTTTTAACTTAATACTCTAGATGCATGCTGGATAGCGGTCGATGAGTGGAGTAATAGTAGTAGATGCAGGCAGGAGTCGGTCTACTTGTCTTGGACGTGATGCCTATATACATGATCATACCTAGATATTCTCATAACTATTCTCAATTCTGTCAATTGCTCAACAGTAATTTGTTCACCCACCGTAGAATACTTATGCTCTTGAGAGAAGCCACTAGTGAAACCTATGGCCCCGGGGTCTCTTTCTCATCATATCAATCTCCATCACTTTATTATTGCTTTGCTTTTTTACTTTGCCTTTTACTTTTTACTTTGCATCTCTATACCAAAAATACCAAAAATATTATTTATCATCTCTATCAAATCTCACTGTCGTAAGTGACCGTGAAGGGATTGACAACCCCTAAGCGCGTTGGTTGCGTTGAGCTATTGTTTTGTGTAGGGACGAGGGACTCGTGCTTAGCCTCCTACTGGATTGATACCTTGGTTCTCAAAAACTGAGGGAAATACTTATGCTACTTTGCTGCATCATCCTCTCCTCTTTGGGGAAATACAACGCAGTGCTCAAGAGGTAGCATGACCCTCTCTACTCTTTCTCACATGTTATGCGGGTGAAATGATGATACCATGACAAGTTTCAACATTTTCAGACTTCATTTTGTAGTGATTTTCAATTTCATGATCATTTAGCTCTCTAAACAAATAGGTAAATGACTGAAAAACAACAAATGGTATCAGAACGTGTTGGAAATTGATGACATCGCTTTGAATGCTGCATACTGAACACAAAAAAGTCTAGAGTTCAAAAAAGTTTAAAATACATTGAAGTGCCCGTGTAACAGATGAGTTCTCGTCCGAAACCCTGATACTCCGAAAGAGATTGTCCAGTTTGTACACGAAGTGCGTCCAGTTTTTGTTGCGACCCTCTCTACTCTTTCGCACATGCTATGCGGGTGAAATGATGATACCATGCCAAGTTTCAACATTTTCAGACTTTATTTTGTAGTGATTTTTCAATTTCACAGTCATTTAGCTCTCTAAACAAATAGGTAAATGACTGAAAAACAACAAATGATATCAGAACGTGTTGGAAATTGATGACATCGCTTTGAATGCTGCATACTGAACGCAAAAAAGTCTGGAGTTCAAATAAGTTTAAAAAACATTGAAGTGCCCGTGTAACAGATGAGTTCTCGTCCGAAACCCTGATACTCCGAAAGAGACTGTCCAGTTTGCACATGAAGTGCGTCCAGTTTTTGCTGTGACCCTCTCTACTCTTTCGCACATGCTATGCGGGTGAAATGATGATACCATGCCAAGTTTCAACATTTTCAGACTTCATTTTGTAGTGATTTTCAATTTCACGGTCATTTAGCTCTCTAAACAAATCGGTAAATGACTGAAAAACAACAAATGATGTCTGAACGTGTTGGAAATAGATGACGTCGCTTTGAATGCTGCATAATTAACACAAAAAAGTCTGGAGTTCAAATAAGTTTAAAATACATTGAAGTGCCCGTGTAACAGATGAGTTCTCGCCCGAAACCCTGATACTCCAAAAGAGATTGTCCAGTTTGTACACGAAGTGCATCCAGTTTTTGCCGTGATCCTCTCAGCTCTTTCGGACATGCTATGCGGGTGAAACGATGATAGCATGCCAAGTTTCAACATTTTCAGACTTCATTTTGTAGTGATTTTCAATCTCACGGTCATTTAGCTCTCTAAACAAATCGGTAAATGACTGAAAAACAACAAATGATGTCAGAACGTGTTGGAAATTGATGATGTCGCTTTGAATGTTGCATACTGAACGCAAAAAAAGTCTAGAGTTCAAATAAGTTTAAAATACATTGAAGTGCCCGTGTAACAGATGAGTTCTCGTCGAAACCCTGATACTCCGAAAGTGATTGTTCAGTTTGTACACAAAGTGCATCTAGTTTTTGCCGTGACCCTCTCTACTCTTTCGCACATGCTATACGGGTGAAATGATGATACCATGCCAAGTTTCAACATTTTCAGACTTCATTTTGTAGTGATTTTCATTTTCACGGTCATTTAGCTCTCTAAACAAATCGGTAAATGACTGAAAAACAACAAATGATATCAGAACGTGTTGGAAATTGATGACGTCGCTTTGAATGCTGCAT